>NW_004524936.1:150735-154314 GCF_000260255.1 Octodon degus
TCCCGTCTTTTGTATGACTTACAGTTTCCTCTATGTTAGTGTCTTCTGCATTTTTACTGGGCGGACGCGGGGCCTGAGACAGAATTTTGTTCCTTTTCTTTGTCATTTTATATACCACTGTCTTCTGACCTTCGGTGTAGAGCTTAGAGTTGTCACCTTAGCACCAAGTCCAGATCTACGAAGTTCAGATTCCTCCAGATGGGTGTTGCTTGGATCTGGCTAGGGTCTGGCTGCTGTGTTCCACTTCTTACTGCTGCAGTGGTTGGAGTTGAACCCTTTGTCACTCTGGCAAGATGTTCTGCTCCTGAATCAGCTGGGTGGGTCTTGCCTCTAGCCTCTTTGCAGGGAAGGGTTCCATGCCGTACCTGTGCTCTGGGTCTATTCAGGATCCCACAGCCCCGAGTACTCTCACTCACACACCGGGCCTGAGCTCCTGGTCTATTCAGGATCTGCGGGCTCCAGGTCATCTCTGTCACATGCTGGGCCTGGGCTCTGGGTCTATTTGGGATCCGCGGGCCCTGGGTACTCTCACTCACACCCTGGGCTTGCGCTCCTGGTCTATTCAGGATCCCGCAGCCCCAGGCAGTCTCACTCACTTGCTGGGCCTGGGCTCTGGATCTATTCAGGATCCACAGGTCCCGTGTTGTCTCAGTCACTTGGCGGGCCTGTGCTCCTGGTCTACTCAGGACCCCGCAGCCCCGGGCAGTCTCACTCACTCGCTGGGCCTGCGCTCTGGGTCTGTTCAGGATCCAGCAGTTCAGAGTCTTCTCACTTATACATGGGGCCTGCACTCTGGGTCTATTCAGGATCCTGCGGCCCCAGGTCCTCTCACTCACATGCTGGGCCTATACTCTGGTTGCTTCAGAATCCGCGGGCCTGGGCTGAATTTCTTTTCAATTCAACATGATCTTGAATTGAACAGATTGTACATTCTGGCCTTTGATCCTGTCAGCTAATCTAGACCTTTTAAATTGGAGATTTACCATTTACACTGAGAATTACAATGGAAGTTATCAATTTTATTTCCTGTCATTGTGATCTTTTTGTTAATGACCCCTTTACTTTTCTTTTTATTTAAACACTTTTCTTTATATATTGATCCTATCTTTTTGTCTTCATTGTCTTTGTCTATGATAATCGAGGTTTTTTTGAGTGCTGGTCTGGTGTCTAAATACATCTTAGGGTATTTTTTGTCGTGGATTGCTTTTATTTCTCCAGCACCTTTGAAAAACAATTTTGAAGGATATAATATTGGGGTTGGAACTTGTTTGCTTTCATGGCTTGAAACACTTCACTCCAAGCTCTTATGGCCTTCAAAATTTGCACTATGAAGTCTACTGTAATCCTGATAGGCTTATGCTTGTACATAATTTTTTATTTTTCTCTTACAGCTTTTAAGGTTTTATGTTGTTAGACAACTCAGATTTTGAATAAAATATGACCAAGGACAGTTTTTTTTTGTGCCACAGAGAGTTGGTATTCTCTAAGCCTTATCTGTACACTGAAATCTTTTCCCATACTTGGAAACTTTTCTGCAATGGCTTATAGAAACTTATTGTTTCAATGTATGTGTGCTGTCTTTCAATTCTAACTCCAATTGGCATAAGGTTAATCTACTTAATGTTATCTAGTGGCTACTGATTGAATTTTTCTTGATCTGTAATCATTTTTAAGACTTCTCTGAGTAACTTGTCATGATTATGTTGCCCTTGATTTGAAAAATACTGTTTTCAAGTTGTCCATTTTTTTTTCTTTTTGAGGTAACAGGGATTAAACTCAGGACCTTGCACTTGCCAGGAAAGTACTTATTCTACTAAGCTATCTCCCCAGCCACTGTGTTGTTCATTTCTACCATTTATGAATTCTGTGCAGTTTTTTTTTCCTTCTGGTATCTGTTTCTGACATCTTTACCTAGAGTCTTTACCTTTGAGAAATTTGTCATTCATTGATGTTCTAAGTAGTTTTGTCAGGCTTTTCCAGCTTTTTAATATTTTTCCCTATTCACATTGTTTCTTTTGTATGTTAATCCTATTATCTTTTGTGCTGTATCCTCTTTGTATTTTCAAGTTACTTTATGTCTTATTATATACTTATTAGCTGCTGTTTGTATTACTATTCCATTGGTTGCCCTTGAATATGTTTTAGGAGAATAGGCAGGCCCTGGGGGCCTCTTGTTGTTTTTTTTAAACCTGTGTGTGTGTGCACACACACACACATGTATGTATGCATGTTTTCTGGATGGAGATTATAATTAATAGGAGAATTTTAGGTTTATATTCATTGTTATGGTGATTTGTTTGAGGTTTTGTTTGATAAAAATAGAATCAGTTTCATCATTGCAAGCTTCTTTTTCCAAAACTACAGTGAAAATGTCAGTTTCTGGCACTGTTCCTTTGTAGTAAACTCTCACAAAAATAAAACAACAAAACAAAAAAGGGTGGTCATAAAACCCACTGGGATTTCTTATTTTATTTCATTTTATACAGTGAAAATAGCACTGCATACAACATAGACATAAAGTAATTTTCAACACACTTTCATTGAACCTAGGAAACATAACTAGATGGGGAGCTTAAAAGATAACAAAATATTAACTCTTCACCAGCCCACAACCAGAAGAAATGGAAACTGAAGTGTTTGAAAAGTTCAGAAATATCCTGCTATTGTTATACATTCTATCCTCTTCCAGTATAATCCCAACAATTAAACATCCTTCCTTCCTATTTTTCAGAGTATAGTAATTGGAGCACAGTAAAATATAATGGGTGAATATGAACTTGTTGAAAGCTAAAAGACTTTGAGAAATTGCTATGGTACTTCAGACAAGATGAGATGTAATGTGGTCTATGTAGCACCACAGTAGATTTCTCTCCTTTTTCCTTTTTTAATGGTACCAGGGATCGAACTCAGGAAGTTGCACTTGCCAGGCAGGCACGTATGTGGCTGAGCCATCTCCCTGGCCCTCCATGTAGCAAGATAAATAGGAGAAATAATAGTAAAACAAGGAATTGTGCAATCTATTTTTTCAGATATTTCAGTTTTGTAAACATAATAATCCAACATTTAGCAAAGTGAATGTAGGGAAAATGACAATAGGAAAAGAAATATTATTTTCAATGACTTCTTTTTTCTCTTTTTCTTTTTTATATACTGGGCATTGAATGCAATATCTTCACTGCATCCCTAGCTCATATTTTAATCTTTCTCCTCCTCCTGCACCTCTTCCTCCTCCTTCTCCTTCTTTCTTCCTTCTTCCTTCTTCCTTTATCTCCTTCGCCATCTTGGCTTCAGTTATCTTTGCCAGTAACTCAAATTTAGCTGTGGGACTTTCTACTGTTTAATTGCTTGATCAATTTTGCATGCCTTTATCTGGTAATCTGAGAAATTTATCTGAGGATAACATTATGTAGTATAACAACTATTCTAATTTTTTTTCTTGTTTTGAAATTCTGTATCATTTTTATTGTTTTTGTTGCTTTGTTTTTGTCTTCATTTTTGTTTTTGGGTCTTTATAATAAAATTTAAAGAATAAATACAAATTTAAAACAGATAAAGGTAAAGAAGTAAGCTGTTATTATT
>NW_004524936.1:154414-162296 GCF_000260255.1 Octodon degus
AATATTATAATTGATTGTTGTTCATTTAAAGTTCTTACACAATTTTTGCCAAGTTCTATAATGAAGACTGTCACAATATTCTTGTGAGATAAATTTTGGATATCCATTTTTAGAAGGATTAACTGAGACACAAAGAAGTAATATGATTCCCCTAAATTCAATCTTGTAGAGGACTGAGGAAAGTGTGGAAAAGTTGTAATTCATGATGTACTCCTATTTTCAAGAGCAATATTTAGTAGTGAAAAAGGTAGTCTCAAGATTTCTTTAAACTGGGCTCACTTAGTTTCGTTTCTGCCTGTTCCTCCACAGAACATCATATAGGAATTAGCACACTGTAGAATATAAATGCTGTCCCTTGATTTACTCAAGGTTACCAAATTCCTCATAATTTGGCAATGCAAAATTTCTTTTAGGACAAGATCAATCTCAGATTTTTGGTGTCAACATCATAGAAATCAGATTCCAGAGTTTTGATGATGCTTTGCTTTAAGAACTTTTGGAGTCCTAAAAGTATTACTGTCATATACATAAATACTGGGTTCTATTTTGTAAACTTGTACACAATGAGTATACAGAATGACAAGTCAAATATTTTTATGTGTGTATATGCTAGGGTCAAAAGATTAATCAGTTAAGTGTCAACAAGTAGGACCCATGTTTCTCACCACTGGAATTATAAGCTATATGTAAGAGAAACAGGGAACACACATTTATGTGGATTATGGTTGAAGACATCAACATGCACTCATACACAGCTAAAATATATGGATACTCACATAAGCTAGTATGCAAAAAGGTATTTCCTTCTCCTGTCAGCTGGTAAGGTCTTCAAACAACAACACCAACTCAGTAAAAACAAGTCAACCTGGTGGCAAAACTTTGGTTTCCAGTAAAATTTGCCAGTAAATATAACCAGGACTGCTTCAAAAAAGCTTCAAATGTAAAAACATGCTAATCAGTAAGGATGGGGATTCAATACAAAAGGGCTCTTAATAGCCAAAGCAAGAAGAATTTGGTCACCAAAATAATTAAAGAGACATATAATTGTAATCTAAAAATATAATAAACATCCATGAATCCTTGTATATATAAATAATTGTAAGAATAAATAGAATAAGAGACAACTCTCCCACTTACAATAATTCCAAATAGCTTACAGAGATATTTGCAATCAAGAATGTGGTAAATAACTCACTAAACTTTAAATATGGATTGTACATAGTGACTTCTTTTCAAAAATGTACGAAAGGGAGAAAATCACTACATTTAGGAAAAGCCAAAGGGCTGGCCAAATAGCTCATCAGACTAAAGCACCTGCAAGTAGGTGCAGGGGCTGGGTGTTCGATCCTTAGGGCTGCTGTACCAGCCCTGCCCACAGGGCACGCTGAGACAGCAGTTGAGACTGGGCATGGGGGCACATGCCTGTAATCCCAGCTCTTAGGAGGCTGTAAACAGACAGAACACTATGTGTCCGATGTAGTAGTGAGACCCTGAACACCCTGTAGACCTTTCCCTAAAATGCAAAAAAAAAGAAAGAAAAGAAAAAGCCAATAAATAAAATCTTTACCAAATTCTCAAGGTTAAGAAGAGCAATGCCAAATTAAAGCAAGACCTATATAACTAAAAATGTAACTTTTATATCTGACAAGGTCAGTCAAATCCCCTCAGGATTTACCCTGAAACCATGTACAGCAGATTTTGTCAGCCATCTGTCTTAACCATCCAGCAGAAAAGAATAAACACGAGGTATGAAAAGTAATGCCATATTAATATGTCGAGCTGTAAAAAGCTCAAGTCAACAATTTCTGATAATTGCCAGTTCAACTGATAACCCACTACTATTATGGACTATTGGACTGTATTGAGATTTTTTCTGAATTCTAGTGACTGCAATATTTGAACTGGCATCAAGTATGAAAAATTCCTTTAACAACTTCTCCAAATACAGTTTCTTTAACAGCAATGGAATACCCATCTCTAACAAAGCAAAACAAAAAAGGGAGATATAAATGAAGGAACATTTTGTAGTGAAAAATATATATATTTTTCACACAATAGTTAGGATAGATATACAGATACTTTCTCTTAGTTCAATGAGAAGAAATATTTGTACTAATAGTATTTAGACAAGAGATCATGTTTGCATCTTGTACTCTGAATAACTACTATGAAGACAACAATATGCAATGTGTTAATTATTATAACTGTCCTACTAACCTGTTTTGAAACTTCTCATTGCTATTTCTTTCTCATTAAAATTAATAAAGAAATTTTAAAACGAATGATGCCATGTAAATATCATATAATGAAAATGTAACACTTTATCCTGTGAATGTCTTTCCTAAAACCCCAGCTGCTTAATGGAAAAAATAGTAGGTAAATCCAAATTGATCAACATATTTTTCATTACTTCCAAGGTAACTGAAAGCTAAGTCTGAGAACCTGTTGTAACCAAAAGGAACCTAAGAAAATATGATTATGAAATGTAGATGTAGTGTAGTATCTTGAATATTAGAAGGATGCTAAAATAGAAAACTAATATTAGGTAAAACCTAAGTCAATTGGACAAAGTACGAACTTCAGTTAATGTTAATGTATCAATATTGTTTCATTAATTTTAATAAATGTACAATAACTGTGTAAAGTATTAATAGCATAAGAAACAATGCAGAGCATATGGAAATTTTCTGTACCATCTTCACAATTTTTCTGTAAATCAAAAATGTTTCAATATACAAAATTTATTTTAAAAGACCTTCATGTCAACGAACATTCATATTATGACCACAAAAGATTCCACATAACTGACCCTACAAGTTCACATTCCTTATGGTTTTTTTTAAATTTTACAATGAAAGTTATGAAATAGATCTGTTAAACGGCCAATAATCCACAGATGGAGAAATTACCTTGCAACAATTCACAGGATAGTATCCAAATCTATTAAATGAAGCCATCACTATGTACTGGGCAACTGTCACACTAACTGTGCTTTGCTCTTATAAATATATCAAATTCAATGAAACCCAAAATGCTACCTATGTGAGATACATTTTAGTATCTCACTGTCTATCTAGCAATATTTTTACATGCTGTTGTTACTGTAACTCCTTAGTGTCTCTGTACTTGAATGCATGTACTCTATAAAATTTCCTTTGATAAATCTTAATACATTTCTCAAAGTATACTAAATAATTCAAGTTTTTATTTTGGTAGTTGGCAGGAAAAGAAGACAATAAAAATAGAGTTAGAATTCCTTTTTGGCTAAAGCTAATTACCAAATTAATCCTTTATTACCTTGCAGAAAAAAATTTAAATAAATATTCAGGAAGATGGGAGACATTAATATTTGGAAAATTTAATAATCTTAATTATTTATGAATAGAGCTTATGTCCAATGTAAAATATCTTGAGATCTGTGAGTAACAGGTCAGTTATGATCTCTAGAAAGGACTCAGTATCTAAACAATCTAGGAAAAGCTCAATGCCTTGATTTCTACTTTGAAATACTGTATCAGCTACTTGATTATAAAATTTGAACGTATGACAGTAATGCACTTTTGAAATCTGTTCTACAGTTACCCAGAGGTTCCCAGTAGAACACTGACCCCAAATATTTCCTAATGCTTTAGTAATTAGCTTTGGACTTGCATATGAAAAGTCAAGAAAAAGTCCTATCAAAATAATAATAATAATAATAATAATAATAGTAATAATAATGATAGTAAAATCCTACATGTTGTTTCAAAAAATGTAAGTACTTCTTGTGTTTATAAAAAGTTAGTGATATAGAAAGACATTACAAGTTGAAATGAGGTAAATAAAATCTATGCATTACAAAAGTATTAGAAGTTAAAAATTGTGTGTCTAATATTATGGCAATAACTACAAACATTTTTCTTACTATGTCATCAACTAAATTATTTCTGAGCTGTAAAGTTGTTTGAAAGACAACATAAAATTGGATAATTATAGCCATCACATAAATATTATAGTAAATCACATTAAATTTCACATAAAATTTTCTTTTCTTTGTTTTAACTGTATTATCCCTAAGAAAATGAGTGTGCAGTTCTATAAAACCTCAGTGAAACATTTGAAGAATCCGACCTGCTTTTGTCACATCTGTTAAATATGAGAGATGAGTAGGAATAGAAATAATAATCTCCCTCTTTGATATTAGAATTCTATGGTTTAGTTATTATGGGCATCCTCAAGAGGTACTCCTCTAAAATATTCAGGCAGGGATTGGATAAATACCTGCCAAGGAAAAGAGTTCAATAAGAAGGAAAACTTCAGGAGATAGTCTGAGCTTACTCCAATTGCTAAAATACCCTGCTCCCTTTATACTAGAAGAGGAAATATATGTTGTGGAGGTAGATCTGAGGCTCTTTGAAAGAATCAGTGTTTATGGCGCAGACAATATTATTAAACAGTCTGACTGGGCAACCAAATGTGTACATTATGCAACCTGCTGTAATGGATAAATGAAATGACTTAGCTGTTCTTGTAGTTGTAAGACCTTATACTGTTTCCAAGATAATTTTTACCATAAACCTCTCACATTCATTTTAAAATACAGTAATGAGTGCCAATAATATTGTGGGATGAAAACAATTCCTTTCTTTTAACCCCTCACATCTATATGACATGACCTCTGTGTATGATTCCTCATTATATAATAGACTGATGTTGCTTTATGTAAACAAAAAATAAATATTAAGGTGCAAAATCCCTCAACACAGTGTCTCAAAAGGCTGCTATCTGAATGAGGTTTGTGATTAATAACACTTTTGATACCCTTCCTAAATGAATCTTACCTTTAAATTGTTATCAGGATAATTCCATGTCTACTTGTTCTTGTCATTGCCTGACATATTTTTTCAAATACTTTGTCTGTTCCATAATTGTTGCTGTGTACTCTGAATATTTTTCCAAATTTAATCTCATAAAGAATGTAACTGTGCCACAAAATTTTTATTCTTAAAGGAGCTGAAGTAGGAAAAGGAGTATAAGAATATTTCTTTATTCTTTTTGATGGACTTAAAAAGAAGCACCAGCACTGACTAAAAACCAAATCACAAGTAGAAATACAACTGAATTTACAAAATGTTTAAGTTGATATAACACTCACCTTATTTACTGATAATGTGTCTTATCACTAGGTCAGAAATCTCAATAAATAGTATACTGATCAACTACATATTTATCCTTCTTCCATCCAGGAATTGAAAAAAATTGTATTAGGATGTATATGTACTCATTCTAGAAAACAAGAGTAAAATAAAGGGAGAAGAAAGAAGCATGTTTTTTCACAGCCTTGAGTTTGATTCCTGTTTTGCTATTGTAGGAAGAACGTCTGTTTCAGAGGAGAGGAGACTGGAGTTGGAGGCAGCCATGGGTGCCACACTAGAATTCAACCCATGCAGCGGTTGAAAAAAAAGTTAAATCTAGACAGAGGAGAGGTGAAGGTGGAATATATAGGGTCCCATGGAAAGCCAGCTATCTTTTCTCTAGTCTCGTCAACCTGGCTCAGTAGGCTGCTCCAATCCCATTCCAGAGGAAAGTCGAACTCAAAGAGCAAAAATATGGTTGTCATCTCAGCATATACATAGGAAACAAACTAGCACAGGTCCTCTGGAATGGCCTGTGGTGCTCACATGGTGTCATGGCGTCGGCGGTGCAAGGACAGGTGGTCAGAGCGAGAAAAGCTGCGGTTGCAGTCTGTGCACTGGAAGGGTTTGACGCCTGTGTGCTTACGGAAATGGCGTGTGAGCTCATCTGAGCGAGCAAATTTCCAGGAGCAGCCATCCCAGGTACATTTATACGGTTTCTCTCCTACAAAGAGATTATGCAAAAACAAAAGTAGTCAGAGAGGAGAAGCTTGGATCCAAGAAAAATAAAAAAAATACATACATAATTTTTATCAAACCTGAGTCTAAAGGTGTTGGCAATCCAGGCAATAATGGTGCAACCCTATAATTAATTCTACCTATTGCAGAAATTGAAGCAGGCGGTGTGCAAACTCTAGGCCAGCCTACACATTTTAGGGAGGTACTGTTTCAAATTTTTTAAAAAATAGATCAGGTGAGTTGATGTGTCTATAATCTCAACACTATGGAGGCTGAGTCAGTAAGATTGCTATGAGTTTGAAGCCAGTTCACACAGTACAGTGAGTTCAATGCCAGCATGAACCACATAGCAATACACTGTCTTAAATGATGAAAGAAAATCAAAAGTAAATTCATAAAGATGGATGAGGATATATATCCCTAGCAAAGTGATAAAAGATTCTCTATCACTCATGAAATTCTTGGTTCATTCCTTAGTACCACAAAATGGAACAGGAACAACAATCACATTGAGAGCATGATTTACACTTTTTTAACTAATTCGAATCATATATTACAAAATGTTTTAAACTATCTACAGATGTCGACTGGCTAAATTATTAACATATACATTACTTTATATACATATTTTGATAGGACAGTTCAAATCTACTATCTTAGAGAGGTTCGATTGTACAAGCTATTGTTACTCATATAAGTCCTAAAGAAAATCTACTGTGTCTTGTATATCTAGATACCCTCTCTAAGATTCATGCTCTCATAAGTGGGGCTTTTTAGAGCTGGCTATGACTAGAGTGTGTGATACTGGGATTAAAGTTATATGGTACTAAATTATTCCATTGATTGGAATTAGCATTGCCACCATCCAAAAGGCATATTGCCTAGATGGGATAAAAGGGAAAGGCAGGGGAGTATTCTTGGTGTCATGTAAAAACTTTGATGGACACTGGGCAGCTTGCAAGACTCTGGTAATCTGTGACCAACCTTAGCCCCCAGTGCACAGGGTAGGAGCGTCTCGTGATGCTGATACAAACTTTTAAGAACTGAGCAGGACTCTGAGTGGCCTGCAGGACACAAGACAGCTGTGATCTCTGTACCCAGCCCAAGCTGGCTTGGAGCTTTCCTGGAGCCATTTAAGATTCTTCACTGAATCTCAGCACCAGGAATCTGTCTGGGTGATTGCTGGGAGCTTTAAAATGGAGGATCAAAGAGCAATTTCACTGAGCTCAATCCCCGGTTCCAAAAAAAAAAAAAAAAAAAAAAAAGGCAATTTCAATCCTCTACCCTCTCACAAAAAAGTCCAGGAGGCAAGTAATACAAACACTTAGAAATCATACACCTGAAATCTCTGAAATGATAGCAACTGAAGTGAAAAAATAAAAAAGTCCAGGAGGATATACATGAAATAAGAGCAAAAATACGCTCTCGGGTCCAAAAAGAAAGGGCAACAATTGTGAAAGAATTGCTAAGCACAAGTAAGAAGATACAGAGAAAAAAATAGAAGATAACAGATAAATGATGGAAACATTAAATGAACAATACCGGAAAGAATTAGAATGCATGAAATAGATTCAAACAGATTTCCAGGATACTAAGAACTCCAATGAAAGATGGCAAAGCCACTTGAATGAAACTGAAGATCGAATTTCAGACCATGAACACAGTGTTGCAGCTAATGAGGAAACTAACAAGGAACATGGAAAGAATAATTCAGCAGCTACAAGACAATGCAAAGGAAAATAATATAAGAATAATAGGTATCAATACAGTAGCGTGAGATAGCACAAATTACATAAAAAGACTGTCAGCAGAAGTGATAGCAGAAAATTTTCCAAAAATAAGAAAAGAAACTGACAGAGTTAAGTGAGGCACATAGAACTCCACACAGCCATAACCAAAATAAATCTATACCTAGACACATGGTAATCAGGATCTCATAAATTCAGGCAAAGAATAGAATAGTAAAAGCTGCTAGAGATAAGAAATAGATCACCTACAATAGAAAGCCCATCAAATTCAAGGCAGATTTC
>NW_004524936.1:162396-171743 GCF_000260255.1 Octodon degus
ATATATATATTCGAACCCAGATTGATATACATTGCAAAACTACTATCAAATTCAACAGTAAAGATCCTCCCATGACAAAGAAAAACTGAAGAAATTCATGACCACAAACCAGTTTTACAAAGAGAACTGACAGATATTCTAGAAAAAAAAAAACAGAAGTAATCACAGCTTCAAGAAGAACAAGAAGGAACTACCAAGCAGAGCAAGTAACTAAAAAGAGGGAAAAAGTACAGAATGTATAGCAGGAAAATCAGATGATAAAGAGAAGAAAATAGGTATCAGTTATGACCATCTATGTAAAAGGACTCAATTTACCATTTAAAAGAAACATACAAGAAAAGCAGATGAAGAAACAAAATTGAACAATATGCTGCATACAAGAAATACATTTAATTAAAAGGAAATACACAGATTAAAAGTCAAAGGATGGAAGACAATCTTCCATGCCACAAAAAATTTGTTCTGGTTGCTTACAATATGAACTTCAAACCAAAAATATTTCCAAAAGATAAAGGTCTTTATGTACTTATTCTGGGAAAAATGCAAGAGGAAGAGATAACTGTTATAAATATATAGGCATACAACATAAGAGCAAGCACCTACATAAAATTTTAACAGAAGTGAAAAATCAAATGATCAATAATGCAGTAGTTATGGAGGAATTAAAAACACCACTATCACAGATACATATATCAGATCCAGTCTTAGCCCAGGCCCAGTGAGTGTGTGGGAGAGTTTCTGGCTACCCTGCGCTGGCGGAACCTGCCGATCCAAGCCCAGCTGCAGTGTGGGTGAGACCCTCTTCTACACTCTTGTGACTCCCCACCACTCTGAAGCACCCCCCTCACTTCACCCACCCAGTAAGAATTTCTGCCCCATTCTGGGAACACCCAGATCAAGTCCTAGATCAGGTCCGGAGAGTGTGTGGAAGACCTTCCTCTCCTCCCCACTCCACCTTGTCCCCTCCAGACTCAGCTCAGGCCTGGCATACAGGCATGGAGTGAAAAACTGCAGCTGTAATCCCTGCAGACAGTTTAAGGGACAGAACCACACAGCTAGTCCAGGAGAAGAACATCTTTCTTGAGGGCCACAACAGGTTCACTCCCAAGGGCAGGAGCAGGAAGTAGCTGAGCACAGCAGTCCAGACCAAAGCCAGGCACAGCTGGATAAACCCAAACTTTGTAGATCTGCACATGAATTTCAGTAGGTGCTAAGGTTATAACTGAACCAAAGCTCTACAACAAAGGTCACAAGAAATTGCTACACAAAATCACAATGAGGAGGAGCAAACTGCAATCTCAGAAATCAAGTCCACCCATAACAACTGCAGAGGACATGAATACAGAACAAATTGGGAGTCACACAGCTAAAATCAATAAATCAACACCTTCTGAAATAAAGAAACAACTGCAGAAAGATACAGAGGAACTCAGATTGGAAATGAAAAAAGAAATCCCTAAATTAATAGCATCTGCAGTAAAGAATCAAATGCAGAAAAATATGGAGGAAACCCAGTGCCCACCCAGAACAAGTGCAAAGGACACTAGCTCAGCTCAAATGTATGAATTAATAGCATCGATAGTAAACAAGCAACACCAGAAAGTTATACAGGAACTCAGAGCAGAATTCTCTTCTACTATCACAGCTCAAATGTATGAATCAATAGTGTTGATAGTAAATAAGTAACAGCAGAAAGTTATAGATGAATTCAGAGCAGAATACTTTTCTCTAATTAAAAAAAAACTTTGAACTCATAACATCTAAAGTAAAGAATCAACTACAGAAATATAGGGAGGACACCAATCTGAAAAAAACACTGGAGTAGAAGAAGTAATAACTGATTCTAAAGAGGACATTGATAAAAAAATTAGAGATTAGAAAAATGATGGATTCCTTGAATGAGCAATACAGGAAAGAAATAGATCACATGAAGCAAAGGCAAAGACCTATAGAGGATCTTAAAATCTCAATCACAAACTTGCAAAACCATCTGAGAGAAAGGGAAGACAGAGTTTCAGATCTTGAAGATGCTGGTGTAGCTAGTGAAAAGGTAAGAAAAGATCTCTTAAAAGCAAACAGGATGCAGGAAAAAATAATTCATCACTTGCAAAATGACGCAAAGATGAACAAAGTGAGAAAAATAGGTATCAATGAGAAAGAAGTAGTCAATACAAATGACATTTAAAAAATATGGGCAGAAGTAATAGCAGAAAACTTCCCAAATATGAAGAAACAATCTGACATTCAGGTAACCGAAGCCTACAGAACGCCAAGTAACCTCAACCCAATTAAAAACACACCGAGGCATATAATAGTCAAGATCCACGAAATATAGCTCAAGAATAATATACTGAAAACTGCTAGAGAAAAGAAGCAGATATTATTCAAAGGAAAACCCAGCTCAAATGTATGAATGTACTAGCTCAGCTCAAATGTATGAATCAATAGTGTCGATAGTAAATAAGTAACAGCAGAAAGTTATAGATGAATTCAGAGCAGAACACTTTTCTTTAATTAAAAAAAACTTTGAATTCATAACATCTAAAGTAAAGAATCAACTACAGAAATATAGGGAGGAAACCAGAATTATGGAATCAGAATTACAGCCTACTTCTCTTCACAAACCATGAAGGCAAGAAGAGCATGGAGCAGAGTACTTCAAGTCCTCTACGAAAACAAATTCCAGCCCAGACTTCTATACCCTGCAAAACTCTCTTTCAAGTTTGATGGAGAAGTGAAATATTTCCATGACAAAGAACAACTAAAGAATTTCAGGATGACAAAGCCAACCCTAACAGGCTACAGAAAGATGTTCTAGAGAGGGACCAAATTGATCAGAACTCCACGAATGAGATCAGAAGCAACCAACTAAATAGGACAAACAATTAAACACAGGAGAAAAATGAGAAACAACAATGGGTAAAAAACATGTCAATCGTAAGTTAATATCTCAATTATAACTTTCAATGCAAATGGACTCAACAGACCAATTAAGAGAAACAGACTGGCACAGTGGATTAGAAAAAAAATCCGAAAATATGCTGTATACAAGAAACATATTTAACTCATACAGACATTCATAGGCTAAAAGTCAAAGGATGGAAAACAATACTTCACGTCCCAGCACCTCAGAGAAAAGCAGGGGTAGCAATCCTATTCTTAGACAGTCTCGACTTTAAATCAAGAATGATCAACTGAAATAAAGCAGGCCACTATATGCTGGTAAGGGAAAATATCTAACAAGAAGCTGTAACACTCATAAATATGCATGCAACAAGCATGGGAGCACTCAACTATATAAAGTGAATCTTAATGGACATGAAAAAAATCTAATATCTATCACCACAAATTTAACAGGAGACCTTAACACCCAGTTATCCCAAAAAGAACGGTCAACCAAAAAAATAGCAAAGAAATAAAAGAACCAAACCAGAGCTTCAAACAAATGGACTTCGTGGACATATACAGAGTGTTCCACACAAACACAGCTGAATACACATTTTTCTCAGCTGCACATGGGTCATTTTCTAAAATAGACCACATACTGGTCCATAGGTCATGCTTAAGTATATGCAAGAAAACAGAAATTACCCCATGCATATTATCTGACCACAGTGCAATGAAACTGGAAATGACAAAAGAAACCAGAAAAAAACCCCGTAAATAAATGGAAATTAAATGACACCCTACTCAGCAACCAATGGGTCACAGATGAAATTAAACAAGAAATTCAATAATATCTACCATTCAATGAAAATTCAAGCACAACTTATCATAATTTATGGGATACGATGAAAGCAGTTCTCAAAGGGAAATTCATGGCTGTGAACTCACACATTAGGAAAACAGAATGGAAACAAATAAATACCCTAATGTTGCACCTTCAACAACTAGCAAAGGAAGAGTAAAGCAAACCCAAGGTCAAAGACGAGAAGAAATCATAAAGATTAGAGCAGAAATTAATTCAACTGAGATGAAGAAAACAGTTCAAAGACATAATGAAAAAAAAAGTTGGTTCTTTGAAAAATTAAATAAAATTCATATTCCCCTAGCTAACTTCATCAAAAAGAGGAAAGAAACAATTAAAATAAAAGCAATAAGGAATGAAAAGGGTGTAATTACCACAAACCCAGTGGAAATTCAGAAGATTATCAATAGCTCCTTTGAGAATCTTTACTCTCACAGAATAGAAGACACAGAAGGGACAGATTCCTAGAAATGTACAAATTACCACAACTGAATCGACAAGATATAACCACTCTAAAAAGCCCAGTAACAACCAATAAAATAGAGATGCAATAAAAAAACCTACAGACAAAGAAAAGTCCAGGTGTGGATGTATTCACGGCTGAATTCTACAAGGAATTTACAGAAGCTTTCGTCCCTACACACCTCAATCTCTTCCATGAAATTGAAGAGGAAGGAATCCTCCAAAAATCATTCCTGGAGGCAAGTATTGTATGGTAACATAATCAGAGAAAGATGCAACTAAAAAAGAGAACCATAGGCCAATATCCCTCATGAGCATAGATGAAAAACCCTCAATAAAATCCTAGCAAATTGAATACAGCAAATCATTAAGAAGATCATACACCATGACCAGGTAGGATTCATCCCAGGGATGCAAATATGGTTCAATATTAAAAAATCTGTAAATGAAATACAATATATCAAAAACTAAAAACTACACAATCATCTCAATGCAACAAAGGCTTTTCACACAATTTAACACTCATTTATTTTCAAAGTCCTATAGAAAACTGGAATAGATGGCCTCTACTTGAATCTGGTAAAAGCCATTTATGAAAACCCAATGGCTAACATAATTCTAAATGTGAAAAACTGAAATCTTTTACTGTTACATATGGTACAAGACAAGGATGTCCTCTGTCACCCCTCCTATTCAATACCGTTCTGTAATCATTAGCTACAGCCATTAAACAAGAGAAAGAAATAAAAGGAAGAAGAATAGGTAAAGAAGAAGTTAAATTATCATTATTTGAAGATGACATGATGCTTTACTTGGAAGACCCAAAAAACTCAACCAAGAAGCTACTAGAAATAATACAGAAATTCAGTAGCATAGTAGGATACAAAGTCAATAACCAAAAGTCAATAGCATTCCTCTACACAGATAACGAGCACACTGAGAGGGAAATTAGAGAAACGGTATTTTTTAAAATAGCGCCGAGGAAAATGAAAAGTCTTTGAATTAACCTAATGAAGAAGTCAAAGATCTTTTCAGGGAAAATTACAGTAGTCTTAAAAAAGAGATTGTGGAGGATTTCAGTAAATGGAAAGATATTCCATGCTCCTGGATAGGAAGAACCTATATTGTGAAGATGGCCATAATCCCAAAATTGTTGTACAGATTTAATTCAATCCCTATCATACTGCCACCAAGATAACTCACAGAGCTAGAAAAATCATTCCTAAAATTTATTTAGAATCAGAAAACACTTAAAGTAGCAAAGGCAAACCAGGGCAATAAAGAAAAGGCAGGAGGCAACACAATTCCTGACTTGAAATTATACTACAAGTCTACTGTGATAAAATCAGCATGGTACTCACAATGAAATAGACATGAGGATCAAGAGAATAAATTAGAAGATGCTGAAGCCCATATGAACACACTCAGCCAACTTATCTTTGGCAAAGGGGCCAAACACACTCACTGGAATTATGATAGCCTCTTTAAAAATTGGTGCTGGAAACAGTGGCTCTCTATATGCTGAAAACTAAAACTTGACCCAGGTCTATCACCATGCACTAAGCTAAAGTCAAAATGGATTAAAGATCTAAACATTAAAACAGAAACACTAAATCTCCTGGCAGAGAAAGTAGGAGGAACTCTTGAAGACATAGGGCCAGGCTATGAGTTCAGGAACAAAAATCAAATTGCACAGGAAACACTTCAAAGAATTAACTGGGACTTGCTCTTCTTGATAAGTTTTTGTACGTCAAAGGAAAATACCAACAAAGTGAACAGACAACCCACAAATTTGGACAAAATCTTGACAAATAAGTACACAGAAAAAGGTCTGCTCTCTAGAATTTATAAAGGACTGAAAAAGACTAGGGCCCCAAAATTTAAACACCCAGTTCAGAAAAGGGCATCTGAGATGAACACACATTTCTCAGAGGATGAAATTAAAAAGCGAATAAATATATGAAAAAATGCTCCACATCACTAGCCATCCATGAAGTGCAAATAAAAACAACATTGAGATATAATCTCACCCCAGAAAGAATGGCTGTCATAAAGAAATCCGTCAAGAACAAACATTGAAGAGGCTGTGGGGAAAAATGAACCCTTCTTCACTGCTGGAGGGAAAGTAGACTGGTACAACCATTATGGAAATCAGTGTGGAGACTGCTTAGAAAACTTGGACTGAAAATCGCATTTAAACCAGCTATTCCTCTACTGGGAATTTTCCTTGAGGATGTGAAAACATCATATCAAAGTGATATATGTGTGCCTATGTTCATAGCAGCACAATTTGGGAAAGCCAAATCTTCGAAACAATCATGTTGCCCATCACCAGAGCAATGGATGAAAACAATGTGCTATTTTTATACAATGGAGTATTACTCAGCTATAAAGAATGATAAACTTGAGGGCTTTACACTGAAGTGGATGCCACTTGAACATACACTCATAACTGAAATAAAACAGACACGGATGTGTAAATATCATATAGTTTCCCTAGTATAAGAACTCAAAAGAAGAAATATAAATCGAAAGGTATAATACCACTAAAAGCAAAGCAAGAACTTGAGGACTAACTAAGAGAGGGAAAGGAGAAGAGCTATGAAACATGACAGTGGCAAGCCATACAGTTATATGTACAAGCTGGGTAAGGCAATGATCCTGAGAATCTTCAGATTTTTGAATCTAGACGTTAATTGGAAGGATTCTTACCCTGACTAACTATATATACTGACACCTGTGAACAAAGCAACTGTGCTGAAGATGGCAATTTGTAAGAGTAAGTTCATGCTTGGAGTGCCTGTCATTCTAGTCCTCTGAATACGGGCTGCTTGTCATGACATGCCAGTTGCTGCCATGCTGTCTCTCGGGTAGATGATTGTTCAAAAAAGGGGGTGGTGAATGAAGGCAGGAGACAGGAAAAGGAATGCTGCAGGACTGTCCTGCTACAAGGTTGTATATGGTTAGATTTTTGGACTTATGTTTAAACATAAGGATCATATAATTCTTTATGACTATTTTTAAAATAGATTTTAATTGTTAAAATGTTTTTTCATCATATTCTGTAGGGACTTAAAGTTCAACATATCAAAACCTGATGAAAAATACCTGTTCCATGTTATGCCTAAGATGTTTGATTTTCAGACAGATAGTGAGGTTAAGCTTAACAGCCTAGGTTTTATGGTAATAACAATAAGCTTCTCTTCTGGAGGGTTAATAACCTAAGTTTGTAGACCAAAATTAGAGAAAAAGGAGGGCAGCAAGGAAAGCCAACATTTTGGCCCTAGCCTTCCAAGGTCAATTAAGACTCAGGACATATGAGAACTTGTACTGTAACATCATGTAACTCAGTAGTGTCCCAAATTTTCTGATCAAGGAGACTACGGGGCCAAAGAGGAAAGTGATCGATGATGTAAAGGGTGCCTAAGGAGAGTCACATGGAGAGAAAACACTCTCTCAGGCTTTCACAGAGAGCACATTGGCCAAGCAATGGCCGTGACTCATGCACATGGCTGACACTGACAAAAGATCTACAATCTGAGGTACAGGATCACAGTAAAAATCCTGAGGGGATTTCACTGACCTAATCAGACCCAAAAGCTACAACTCTTGTTGCATAGGTCTTGCTTTATCTTGTTCTTAAATATCTAGCAGAAAAGTATAAAAATGAAGTATAAGAAGTAAAGCCATGCTGTTATGTTGAGTTGTAGGGGACGCAGGTCAACAATTTCTGACATTGCCAGTCAAATGCAATACCCAATACTATCGTGGACTGCTGAACTCTTTTAGAATATTTTTCAGAGTTAACACACCTATAATATTCAAATGATGGAACTAAGCAAAATAGGGGATACACATGAACATACATTTTGTATCTGTGTATTCAAAATGGTTAGGATAGATATATAGTTACATTCTCTTAATGAATAAAGGGATTTCTTCTAATAAGGTTTGCAAATAGGATATCATGTCTGTATCTCGTACAGCAAATAACCAATATGAAGAGAATATGCAATGTATTAATTATTTAAACTGTCCTACCAATGTGATTTGAAACTGTCTCATTGCTATTTGTTTCTGAATAAAATTACGGGGAAAAAATCAAATAAATATATTGACTAGGCAAAAAAATCAGAAAGATATCACATAACTAAACAAAACTTGTGAAGAAATTAACTTGGTAGACTTTTACAGAGTTTTTCCCAAAGCAAAAACAGAATACACATTCTTCTTAGCTGCACATGAGACATTAGCCAAAATCGGCAATATAACAGCACATAAAGCATTGTTAAGTAAATGCAAAAGAATTGAAATTTTCGCATGTGTACCATCTGATCACAGTGTAGGAAAACTAGAAAATATTGAAAAAAGAAATAACAAAAAACACCATATGCAAGGGCCTGGGAGATTGCTCAGGAGAATAAGTGCTTGCCTGGCAAGCACAAGTTCCTGGGTTCAATCCCCTACTGCAAAAAATAAATAAAATATGTAAAGTATTAGACCAGCAAGATAGCTCAGCAGTCTAAAGCTCCTTCTTATGCAATTTTCGGCAGCCACGGGCACCACATGACACACCATACTCACCCTAAGGGTTAGTTGACGCTGCCAAAAACAAAACAGAAACAAAACAAAAACCACACACACACACACACACACACACCATAAACACATAAAAATCACTAACAATTTCTTAATCCACCAGAAGGTCACAGATGTAATTAAGGAAGACATTGAAAATGTTTATAATTGGGGCCGGGGAGATGGCTCAATGGAATAAGCGCCTCCCTGGCAAGTGCAAGGGTCTCAGTTCTATCCCTGCTTCTGCAAGAAAAAAAAAAGGTTACAATCAAACAAAAATGCAGATGCAACTTGGGAAAACTTGTGGGTTGCAATGAATGCTGACTTAAGAAGTAAATAGCAAAACTCCAAGCCTTTACATTGAACTGGATGCCACTTGAACATATACTCATAAGTGAAATGAACCAGACACATGTGTAAATATCATATAGTTTCCCTAGTATAAGAACTCAAAAGAAGAAATACAAATAGAAAGATATAATACAAGTAAAAGGAAGGCAGGATCTCAAGGACTAACTAATCAAGAGAGGGAAAGGAGAAGAGCTAGGAAACATGACAA
>NW_004524936.1:173184-188248 GCF_000260255.1 Octodon degus
AAAAAATATATATTTATAATTGATCATTTGGGCAGGTAACATCTCTCTGAGTCTAATTTCCCATCTGTAAAAGTACATGGCTATACTAGGTAATTTGTAATGGCTGTTTCATGTCTATAATTCTGATATTATGGATATATTCAACAATGTTGTATAAATATAATACTATGTAGGGTGAAATATTAAAATGGTTTAAATTTTCAGAATTGGCTTGTGCCAGTAAAGGCACAACTTTTTCTAACAAAGATAAATTCGAAATTAGTTTTGTTTCTCTGTCCCTGTGTAGATTTTACTTTTGAACTTAAATGTCGTATTTTCTAGGAACCCTTCCTTGATAATTTCTTCTATTTCCTGTTTGATTTAGATGTTCCTTCTGCTGCACTTATCACAATGTACCTTGAACTTTGAATTTTTAACTTTCTCACTTGATTATAATAGATTTTTTTGGAATTGACTTTGTCTTTGTATTCCTAGTGCTTGGCATAATATTTGCAACATAACAGCAATCAACAAAAGCTTGTTGAAGGAATAAATTAATTAATTAGATCATGAAAGAAGAAGAAAATAACAGTTGCTAGAAGAAGAAGATCAAGCCAAGTCCAAAGATAAAAAAGATAGGAAACGATGAAAATTAGAGGAGAAGTTAATGAATTGAAAGTAAAGAATACAGTACCAAGAATAAATGAATCAGAGTTGGTTCTTTGAAAGAAGAAATAAAATTAACAAACCCACACCCAACCTAAGCACAAAATGGAAAGAAAATCTAAATTAATGCAATAAAGAATGAAAAGGGTAAAATCTATACAGATTATAGAGAATTTCTATACAGATTATAGAGAATTTTCATCAATACCTACTTCAAAAATCTTTACTCTCAGCAGACAGAAAACACAGAAGAAATGGACCGTTTCCTAGCTACACATGAAATGCCAAAGCTGAGTCATGAAGATATACAAACTCTGAATAATCCAATGAGGAGAAATGAAACAGAAAATATAATAATAAAAAACCTACCAAGAACAAAGAGTCCAGGATCCCACAGATTCATAGCAGAATTCTACCTCCAATTTAGAAAAGATTTAATTCCAACTTTTCTCCAACTCTTCAATGAAGTTGTAAGAGAAGGAATTTTCTCAAACTCATTCTGGA
Source organism: Octodon degus (assembly GCF_000260255.1). Lineage (NCBI taxonomy): Eukaryota > Metazoa > Chordata > Mammalia > Rodentia > Octodontidae > Octodon > Octodon degus. The sequence continues at coordinate 174,334 of NW_004524936.1, forward strand.
GGCAAGTTTTACGCTGATTCTAAAACTAGCGGAAGATCCATGTAAATAAGAGAACTAGAGAGCAATCTTTCTAATGAATACAGCTATAAAAATGCTCAATAAAATACTGTTGACCAGAACACAGAAAATCATCAAGATTATACATCATGACCAAGTGGGATTCAGTTCAGTAATTCAGGGATGCTTCAACATATGCAAATCCATAAATGTACTACACCACATCAAGAGAACCAAGAACGAAGTGATATGATCATTTCAGTAGATGCACAAAAATCATTTGGAAAGTCCAACACTCATACATGATAAAAAGAATACAAAGAATTGAAATAGATGGTCTATATCTCAACTGGATAAAAGCCATCTGTGAGAAACTAACAGCCAATACCATACTAAATGAGCAAAAACTGAAGGCTTTCATTTTAATATCAGGGACAAGACAAGGACACCCAGTTTTCACTCTTATTCAGTGTAGTTCTGGAAACATTAATCAGAGCAATTAGACAAGCTAGTGAAATAAAATAATGATTGAAAGAAGAAGTGAAATTATCATTTACAGATGACATGATACTCTATAAAGAGGACCACTAAACCTCCACCAAGAGTCTTCTTGATTTAATCACCAAATTTGACAACATAACAAGATACAAAGTCAATATCAAAAAATTAGTAGCAGGTTTGTACACAAAGAATGAAAACACAGAGAGAATTTAGGAAAACAACACCTTTTACAATAGCATCGAAAAAAAGTGAAATATTTAGGAATCAATCTCATAAAGGATGTAAATTTTTGATACATTTAAAATTATGGTACTCTGAGAAAAGACTGGAGACTATTTGAGAAGATGGAAATATATTCCATGCTCCTGGATAGGAATAACCTACATTGTGAAAACAGCCATACTCCCACAATTATCACACAGGTTCAATGCAATACTGATTAAAATATCATTAGCATGCCTCACAAAGCTAGATAAAACATTACTCAAATTCATTTGCAATCAGAAGAGACCCAGCATATCAAAAGAAATCCTGGGAAACAAAGGAAAGGCATGAAATACCACAATCCCCGACTTGAAATTATAGTATAGAGCTATGATAATAAAATCAGCTGGATACCGGCATAGAGACAGACATGAGGATCAGTGTAACAGATTAGAAGATGCAGACACAACTGCACAAAAACCTCAACCACCTTATGTTTGATTTAGGGCCTAAAGAGACTCACTGGAAGAAATGTAACCTCTTTAGGAAATGGTACTGGAAAAACTGGCTTTCCATATGCTGAAGACCATTCCTTTTACCATGCACAAGGCTACAGTCAAAACGAATCAGAGATTTCAATATTAAAAGAAAAGCACTAAATCTTCTGGAGGAAATTGTATATAGAAATCTTAGAGACATATTGGTAGGTAGAGAGTCCATGTACAAATAAACAAACTGTACAGGAAATACTTCAATGAATCAATGACTGGAATCTCTTCTTTATGAAAAGTTTCTGTATATCAAAGCAAATCTTCAGCAGAGTAAAACTAAAACCATAAACTGGGAAAAATTATAGCAAACTATCCCTCCAATGAAGGCCTTCTATCCGGAACATATAAAGGATTAAAGAAAAATCAAGTCCCTGAAATCCAAAGACTCAATCCAAAAATGGGCATCTGAGATGAAGGTACACTTCTCAGAGGAAGAAATACAAATGGAAAGGAAATACATGAAAACATGTTCACTATCATTGGTCAATTGAGAAACGCAAATTAAAACAACACTGAGATTCTATCTCATCCCAGAAAGAATGGCTAATATCAAGAAGCCAATAACAAATGCTAGGGGGGCTGTTAAGAAAAATTAGCCCATCTCAACTGTTAAATGGGAGACAAACTGGTAAGACCACTATGGAAATCAGTGTGGAGATTCCTTAAAAAGCTGTGAATGGAGATTCCATTCAAACCAGCTCTTTGCCTCCTGGATGTTTTTCCAGAAGACCTGAAAAGTTCATACCACTGTAATATATGTGCACCCACATTTACAGCATCACAATTTGGCAGAGCCAAATCCTGGAAAGAACACAGATGACCAACAACTGAATAATGGATAAATAAGATGTGTTATTTAGGTCTGTGTGCAGGCCTGCACATCTGATCGCCCAATCCTACTTCCATCCAGCACCCAGGCCAGGAATGTGAGTGGGACGAATGACTTGCCTGCCAGATCTTAATTCAATCCCTCACCCAGGCCAAGCATGTGTATTGGAACATGCACCTGCTCACCAAATCATAATTCCATTCATTGCTTTGGCCCTGCATGTGTGTGAGACTGCCCGCTTGCCCACCTGAACCTTCCTCATTAGATAGGCCTGGTGTGGAACCCTGTGGCAGAATTCCCTGCAGAAAAGCTACAGATGAGACACACCCAGCTAATCCGGGAGCAGGATATCTTTCCAGAGGGGCACAGCAGATTCACTTCTATGGGCTGCAGCAGTAAGAAGCAGAGCACAGCAGCCAGACCCAAGCCAGCCCCAGCAGGAAGGGTTAAACTTGTAAGATGCACACATGGTAAGCAGAAACACTTTGCTGGATGGACATCTATGAAAGCATCTTCTCTCTCTTGATCAACAGAGGGGGCAACAGGTAACCGGGGTGAACAAGTCTGCTTGGAAGACTCCAGGTATAACAAGGGAAGGTGATCACACAAAATTTAGGAGAAGCAATTTAAATATAAATTCCGAATTTAATATTGGCTTAGCTATACAGTCATAATGTTTGTTCTTATGGTCTAAAATACCAACCCATTAGGTACAAAATCTTGTCAACTGCGAAATATCACTACCTAGTATTAGTAATTCTAACTGTAGCTCTGTGAATACAAATTTATAACTTCCTTAAACACACAATCTCTCTTCATTAACAATACTTGTATGTGCTAAGGTAATAACTTTATAAAAGCTCCACACCAAAGGTCAGAGAAAAAGAGAAGGAACAAAAAACATTCTCGGGCCCCAAACCCACCCACAACAAATGCAAGAGACACTAACACAGAAGAAAAGGAAATCACATTCCTGAAATCTCTGAAATAACAGCAGCAGACGTAAACAAAGTACAGAAAGGTATGTAGGAAATCAGATGACAAATAATCTCTAACAATCGTTGCTATGTTAAACTTTAAATTTCTATAGAAAGCAAAAAATATGTCTCTATATACAAAATAGGATAGATATAAAGCTACTTTCTCTTAGTTCAATGAGAAGATTTATACTAATAGTGTTTAGACACGATATCTTGTCTCCATCTTGTACTCTGAATAACTACTATGAAGACATTATGCAACGCATTAATTATTGTAACTGTCCTATTAACCTGTTGTGATACTATCTCATTGCTATTTCTTTCTTAATAAAATCAGTGAGGACTGATGAGTGAGGGCTCAGGACATAAGAGAACCTGTACTATAGCATCCTGTAACTCAGTGGTGACCCAAATTTTCTGAGGTTATAGGGCCACAGAGGAAAGTGATTAATGATGTACAGTGTGCCTAAGGAGAGTCACATGGAAAGAAAACATTCACTCAGGCTTCAACAGAGAGCAAATTGGTCAAGCAATGGCCATGACTCATCCACATGACTGACACTAAAAAGGGATCTACAAACTGTGGTACATGGTTTCAGGGTAAATTCTGAGGGGATTTGACTGACCTTGGCAGCCACAAAAGTTACATTTTTTGTTATGTAGGTCTTCCTTTTTCTTGGTCTTAAGTATACTGCAGAAAAGTATAAAAATGAGGTATAAAAAGTAAAGCCATATTAATATGCTGAGCTGTAAAAGGCTCAAGTCAACAACTTCTGACATTGCCAGTCTTGTGGATAACCCACTACTATTATGGATCACTGGACTACATTGGATTATTTTGCTGAATTCACACACATACAATATTTAAATGGCAATGGAATACCCTTCTCTGACAAAACTAAACAAAAAAAGGCGATACAAATGAAGGACCATTTTGTATCTGTATATACAAAATAGGATAGATATACAGCTACTTCCTCTTAATTCAATGAGAGGAAATATTTATACTAATACTTGGACAGGATATCATGTGTGCATCTTGCAATATGAATAACCATGATGAAGACACAATATGCAATGTATCAATTATTGAAACTGTCCTAATTGGTTTTGAAACTGTCTCATTGCTATTTGTTTCTCAAAATTAATAAAAAATAAATAAATAGATAAATAATCTTTAAAGTAAAAAAAATAACTACAATGAAAAATTAGGAAGTGCTTCCAAAGAAGACATTGATAAAAAAAGAGAATAGAAAAATGATGGAATCCATAAATGAGCAATATAAGAATACTCAGAATGCATGAAACAGATTCAAAGAGATATATAGGAAATTAAAACGTAAATCAGGGCCATCCAAATAGCTGAGCGGATTAAAGTGCCTGTAAGCAGGTACAAGATCCAGGGGTTCTATCCTCAGGCCTACTCTGCTGGACCCGTTCCCAGGACCTGCTGAGACAGCAATTGAGACTGGGCATGGTGGCACGCACCTGTAATTTAAGGTCTGCAGGGACTGTAAAGAGGTGGATCACTACAAGTCCGATCTAGTAGTGAGACCCTGAACACCCTTAGACTTTTCCCTAAAATACAAAAAAATAAATAAATAAATAAATAAAAATGAAACCTAAATCACAAACTGGGAAAACAATCTGAATGAAAGTGAAGACAGACATTCAGACCACGAAGACACTGTTGCAGCTAGTGAAAAGGTAAGAAAAGACCTCTTCAAAACAACTAGGATACAGGAAAAGTAATTCAACATCAGTCAGATGATGGACAGAGAGCAAACAGGTCAAGCAGTGGCCATGGCTCATCTAGATGACAGACACTGACAAAGGATCTACAAGCTGTTCTATATATTTCAGGGTAAATCTTGAGAGGATTTGACTGACCTTGTCAGATACAAAAGTTATACTTTTAGTTAGATAGGTCTTGCTGTAATTTGGTCTTAACCATCCATCAGAAAAGTACAACTATGTCGTATAAAAGGTAATGCCACATTAATATGCTGAGCTGTAAAAAGCTCAAGTCAACAATATCTGACAGTTGGCAGTTCTGTTGATAACCCAAAACTACATGGAATATTGCACTATATTAGAATATTTTGCTGAACCAACTGACTATAATATTCAAACTGGCATCAAGTATGACAAGGTCCTTCAAAGACTTCTACAAATATAGTCTCTAACAGCAATGGAACACCAATCTCTGACAAACCAGAACAAAAAAGACAGATATAAATGAAAGACTATTTTGTAGTGAAAAAATACATATATACATGATGCAAAATAGTTAGGCTAAATATATAGCTACTTCTTCTTAGTTCAATGAGAAGAAAGATTTGTACTAATTTTGTTTAGACAAGAGATCAGGTCTGCATCTAGTACTGTGAATAACTATTATGAAAACAAGAATAAGCAGTGTACTAATAATTGTAACTGTACTACTAACCTGTTTTCAAACTGTCTCATTGCTATTTCTTTCTCATTAAAATTAATAAGTTTTATAAAAGACAACGCAAAGATGAACAGTGTAAGACTAAAAGGCATCAATAAGAAAGAAAGAATAAATACAAATGATATAAAAAGAATACAGGCAGAAGTAATGGCAAAAAAAACTTCCCAAACATGGGGATACAATCTGGCATTCAGTGAATGGAAGCATATAGAAATCCAAATAACATCAGCCCAATTAAAACCACTCCCAGACATATAGTAATCAAGATCCCAGAAATTCAGCACAAGAACAATATAATAAAAGTTGCTAGAGAAAACAAACAGATAATATTTAAAGGAAAACCCATCAGAATAATGGCAAATTTCTCTTCACAAACCATCATGTCAGGAAGAGTGAAACTGTTACAAGTCTTGCAAGAAAACAAATTCCTTCCCACACTGATATACCCTGCAAAACTCTCTTTGAATTTAACAGAGAAGTAAAATACTTGTATGACAAAGAACAACAAAAGAACTTAATGATGACAAAGACAGCCCTACACAGACAACTAAAAGATATTCTAGAGAGGGAACAAAATGACCCCAACTCCATGAATGAGAATGGAAAGAACCCACAAAATGGGGCAAACAATTAAACACAGGAGAAAAAGGAGTATACAACATCAGGTAAATAACATGTCAATCTTAAGTCAATACATCTCAATTATAACCATCAATGTAAATGGACTAAACTCACCAGTTAAAAGAAACAGACTGGTAGAGTGGATTAGGAACCAAAATTCAACTGTGCTATATACAAGAAACACATTTAACACATAAAGAAATACATAAGCTGAAAGTCAAAGGATGGGAAACAATACTACATGCCCCAACAACTCAGAAAAAAGCAGGGGTAGCAATGCGGTTCTCAGACAGTCTCAACTTCAGACCAAGAGTGATCAAATGAAATTAAGAAGGACGCTACATACTGGTTAGGGGAAAAATACCAGAACAAGAGGTAACAGTCATAAATATGTATGCACCAACAAGGGAGCACCCAACTATATAAGATAAATCTTAATGGACATGAAAAGTTTAATATCCAGTAACACAATCTGTTTTCCTGTTAGGAAAACTTAACACCCTCTTATCCCAAAAAGATAGGTCAAGCAGACAAATAGTTAGCAAAGAAGTAGAAGAACTGAACCAGAACTTGGAACAAATGAACTTAGTGGACATATAAAGAATGTTCCATCCAACTACATCTGAATACACATTCTTTTCAGCTGTATATAGGACATTTTCAAAATACACATCATACTAGTCCATAGATCATGCTTAAGTATATGCAAGAAAAGAGAAATTAACTCATGCATATTATCTAACCACAATGTAATGAAACTGGAATTAGAAAAGAAACTATGAAACCCCATAAATTCATGGAAACTAAACAACAGCCTCCTCAGCAACCAACTGACTAGACAAAATTAAACAGAAAATTATATAATATCTACAATTTAACGAAATTTCCAGCAAGCACAATTTAGCGGAACTTATGGGATGCAAAGAAAGCAGTTCTTAGAGGGAAATTTATAGTGGTGAACTTGCACATTAGGAAAACAGAATGGGAATAAATAAATACCCTAATGCTGCACCATGAACGTCTTGAAAAAGAAGAGCAAACCAAACTCAAAGCCCAAAGAAAGGAAGAAAGTATAAAGATTAGAGCAGAAATTAATGCATTCAAGACAAAGAAAACAATACAAAGAACGAATCAGAAAGCTGGTTCTTTTTTTAATGAATCTTTTATTATGAAATTGCTGTACATTACAGCAAACATTCAGAAACAGTATTTTAATAAATACTTGTCTTGATTATAAACAGCAGAGACCACAATTTTTCTTCAACAGTAATAAACACCTGCTGAGTCACTTCACATTGCTTGGGCTCCACTGTTCACCACGGTTTGGAGATGAGAGGAGAAAGGGCACCTCGGTGATCCAAACAGGTACTAGTGTTACTGGTATAGTGTAAACCAACAATTTACAATAGGATGTTTTTTTTAAAAGCAATCTGTTGAGATGAACAATACTTCTGAGAAGAGACAAGCCAAAGCTCATTTCCTCTTTCTTCCTACCTGTGGCATTAGCACAAGGCTTGGGAAGAACCGCACAAAGCTGGGGGTCTGTACAGTTCTGTTCCCACATATCCCAGACTTCAGACTGCATGCAGAATGGCTTGTTCTTAGCATGTGGCATCTGCTCATGGATAGCTGAGGGCCACAGTGGGATAGAGCTGGTGTTCAGTTCCAGTGTACTTGCTCTCTGTAGCACAGCAAGGCAAATAAAACCAGAAGTCCTGTGTTCTTTTCAATCAGGAGGTAGAAGAGTCCTATCTGGGTGCAATCTACATTTTCAGGTCAGGAGGTAACAGCCACTACATAGAATCTCTCCCATCCTCAATACCCAGTGGAAAAGTTTAGAAAAGTTAAAACTGCACTTTTAAATACCCCTTTCCCCTCCACCAGCAAAGAAGCATGACACATACATGAATGGGAGGGTTTGGGGGAAGAGAATGGCCAGTACAGTTTTTTAAAAATTAATTTTATTGAGGAACAAATAGCAATGAGATAGTTTCAAAACTGATTAATAGGACAGTTCCAATAATTAAGACATTTCAACCTGTTCCTTGCAAAGGCATCTGCGGTAACTGCAGATAAATTTCAGCAATCCAGAAACTCAAAAATACTTATCAATGTCTTTCATAGAAGAAGGTATGCTGGGAACTTTTCTTACTACTTCATGTAGCTGACCCTTGAACACAGGAGAGATATCCTTTTTCCAAATATAAGTATGAAATTTTTGGAATATAGCATAGGTTAATAACTGTTCCAATCTATTTCTACCTCATTTTGTATTTTTAAACTACACAGTGGGGGCTGGAGAGTTGGCTCAGTAGCATAAGCGCTTACCCGGCAAGCACAAGGGCCTGAGTTCAATCCCAAGTTATGACCAAAAATAAAATAAAAAAATAAACTACACAGTGTTATATTCTGGGCTCTCAGTTGTAATTATTAGTGATGCTCAGAAATAACAACCAAAATTTCATAAAATCCTTTCCAATTTCAACATTTTTTTCACCACTACAAACAGACTCCAGATGGTAGCCAGTAATCCAGTTTTGAAGCTCTTATGCAGTCTAGATAAGCTTCTCATGTTGGATCTGGTAATAGCATGCTTTGAAGGTAGTCAACATTATACCCTCCTCCCTGTGTTGAAGGGTCCATCAGATCTTCAATGAGGTGTACCTCAGAGCCCAACCCTGGCCCACAGCACACCATATAAGAACAGAGGGAACAAGTCATCCATGGACCACAGGAAGTCTTCCTGGAGTGAAGCCAGAACATTTTGAGAGTTTCTTCTTTGTCTTCGCTGATATTTTTTCTGTATTTAGGGACGGGTCTATGGGATGTTTTTTTGGGCAGAAGTAATAGCAGAAAACTTACCAAATATGGAGAAGTGAAATACTTCTATGACAAAAAACAACTAAAGAATTTCAGGACAACAAAGCCAATCCTAAACAAGAGTACTAAAAGATGTTATAGAGAGGGACCAAAATGATCAGAACTCCATGAATGAGAATGGAAAGAACCCAACAAACAGGACAAACACTTAAACCTTGGAGAAAAATGTGGTATAAAACAGCAGGCAAATAACAGGTCAATCATAAGTCAATACATCTCAATTATAACCATCAATGTAAACAGACTGAATTCACCAATTAAAAGAAATCAACTGGCACAATGGATGAGGAAGCAAAATTCAACAATATACTTTATACAAGAAACGCACTTAACTCATAAAGAAATCCACAGGCTGAAAGTCAAAGGATGGAAAACAATATGACATGCTCCAGCACCTGAGAAAAAATTTAAGGTAGCAAATCATTTCGCAGATATTCTCAAAATAGAACCAAGAATGGTCAAACAAAATAAAGAAGGTGAATACATACTGGTTAGGAAAATATTCAAGAGCAAGAGGTAACACTCATAAATATTTATGCTTCACACACAGGACCACACAACTATATAACACAAATAAACATGGATGTGAAAAATCTAGTAAACATTACCAACATCTTGAAAGCAGGCCTTAACACCCTCATATCCCAAAAATGTAGCTCAAGCAGACAGAAAATTAGCAAAGAGATACCAAAAGTGAAACAGAGCTTGGAACAAATGGACTTGGTGGACATATACAGAGCGCACCACACAACCACAGCTGAAGACACATTTTTTTTTCACCGCACATGGGTCATTTTATGAAATAGACCACAAACTAGTCCATAGGTCATGCTTAAGTATATGCAAGAAGACAGAAATTATACCATGCATATGATCTGACCACAGTGCAATGAAACTGGAAATGAACAACAAAAGAAACCAGAAAAATTCGATAAATACATGGAAATTAAACAAAACACTACTCAGCAAACAATGGGGTGCAGATAAAATTAAATCAGAAATTGAACAATATCTACAATATAATGAAAATTTAAGCACAACATATGGGAAATTATGAGATGCGATGAAAGCAACTCTCAGAGGGAAATTCATAGCTGTGAACTTACACATTAGGAAAACAGAACGAGAACAAATAAATGCCCTACTGCTGCAAATCCAACATCTAGAAAAGGAAGAGTAAACCAAACCCAGAGCCCAAAGACAGTAAGACATCATAACGATTAGAGCACAAATTAATTCAACTGAGAACAAAACAGTTCAAAGAATTAATGAATCAAAAAGATGGTTCTTTGAAAGATTAAATAAAATTTATAATCCCTAACTAACCTCATCAAAAACAAGAAAAAAACAATTCAAATAAAAGCAATAAGGAATGAAAAGGGTGTAATTACCACAGATCCAGTGGAAATTCAGAAGATTATTAATAGCTACTTTGAGAATCTTTATTCTAACACAATGGAACATACAGAAGAAACAGACAGATTGCTAGAAAGGTACAGATTACCAAAACTGAATCTAGAAGATATAATAACTCTCAATAACCCACTAACAGCCAAAGAAATAAGAAATGTAATAAAAAAAATCTACCGACAAAGAAAAGTACAGATCCTCATAGATTCACACCTGAATTCTAAAAGAAATTTACAGAAGATACACTCCTTATGCTCTTCTAACACTTGAATGAAATTAAAAAGAAGCAATCCTGCCAAAATGATTCCTGCAGGCAAGTATTATACTGATACCCAAACCAGGGAAAGATGAAACTACAAAGAGACCTACAGATCAATCTCCCTCAAGAACATAGATGCAAAAATGCTCAGTAAAATTCTAGCAAGTACAATACAGCAAATCACCAAGAAGATTATATAACATGACAATGCAGGATTCATTCCAGGGATGCAAGGATGGCTCAATATTCAAAAATCTATAAATGTAGTAAATTATATCAATAGAGCGAAAACTAAAAACAACATGATCATTTCCATTGATGCAGAAAAGGCTTTTGACATGGTCAAACACTCATTCATGTCCAAAGTCCTACAGAAAATTGGAACACATGGCCTCCACCTCAATCTAGTAAAAGCCATTTATGAAAACCAAAAGGCTAACATAATTCTAAATCGGGAAAAATGGAAAGATTTTACTATCAGTTATAGTACAAGAAAAGGATGTCCTCTATCACCATTCCTATAAAATATGGTTCTGGAATCACAAACTAGAGCCATTAGATAAGAGAAAGAAATAAGAGGAATAAGAATAGGTAAAGAAGAAGTTAAATTACTTTTATTTGCAGATGACATGATACTTCAGTTGGAAGACCCAAAAAACTCCACCAAGAAGCTATTAGAATTGATCCAAAAATTCAGCAGCATAGCAGAATACAAACATAATAACCAAAAGTCAATAGCATTTCTCTACACAGATAACAAACACATTGAGAGAGAAGCAAGAGAAACAATACCTTTTATAATAGCACGACAGAAAATGAAATACTTTGAATAAATATAACTAAAGAAGTCAAAGACCTTTTCAAGGAAAATTACAATACTCGGGAAAAAGAGATCATAGATGATTTCAGAAAATGGAAAATATTCACTGCTCCTAAACAGGAAGACACCACATTGTGAAAATGACCATACTCTCGAAATTGCTATACAAATGTAGTGCAATCCTTACCAAACTACCAACAACATATCTCACAGACTTAGAGAAATCATTCCTAAAATTTATTTGGAACCAGAAAAGTCCTAGAACAGCAAAGGCTATACTGGGCAAAAAAGAGAAGGCAGGAGGCATTACAATTCTTGACATGATGGGGCCAGGGAGATGGCTCAGTGGAATAAGTGCTTCCCTGGCAAGCACAAGAGCCTGAGTTCAATTCCAGGTTCCACCAAAAAAAGAGAAAATTCCTGACTTGAAATTATACTACAAGGCTACTGTGATAAAATCAGTATGGTACTGGCAACAAAATAGACCTGAGGATTAATGGAATAGATTAGAAGACGCTGAAGCCCCTATGAACACACTCAGCCACCTTATCTTTGACAAAGGTGCCAAACAGACTCACTGGAAGAAAGATAGCCTCTTTAACAAATGGTGCTGGAAAAACTGGTTCTCTACATGCCAAAAACTCAAACTTGACCCAGGTCTATCACCATGCACTAAACTAAAAATGGATTAAAGATCTAAACATTAAAGCAGAGACACTAAATCTTCTGGAAGAGAAAGTAGGAGGAACTCTTGAAGACATAGGGGTAGGCAAAGAGTTCATGGACAGAAATCAAATCACACATTTAACACTTGAAAGAATTAACAACTGGGACCTGCTTTTACTGAGACGTTTTTTCATGTCAAAAGAAATTATCAACAAAGTGAAAAGACAACCCAAAATTTTGAGAAAATCATGACAAATAAGTACTCAGACAAAGGCCTGCTCTCTAGAATTTATAAAGAACTAAAAGCACTAGGGTCTCAAAATTTAAAGACCTAATCCAGAAATGGGTATCTGAGATGAACACACGCTTCTCACAGGATGAAATTAAAGAAGCGAATAAATATCTGAAAAAATGCTCCACATCACTAGCCATTCGTGAAATGCAAATTAAAACAACAGTGAGATATCATCTCACCCCAGAAAGAATGGTTATTATAAAGAAATCACCCAACAACAAATGTTGGAGAGGCTGTGGGGAAAAAGGAACCCTTCTCCACTGCTGGTGGGTATGCAGACTGGTGCAACTGTTATGGAAATCATTGTGGAGACTCCTTAGAAAAGTTGGACTGGAAATCCCATTTAAACCAGCTATTCCTCTACTGGCAATTTTCCCAGAGGATCTGAAAACATCATATCATACAGATATATGTGTGCCTATGTTTATAGCAGCACAATTTGTGATAGCCAGATCTTGGAAACAACCAAGATGCACATCACCTGAGGAACGGTTGAAAAAGAAGTGGTATTTTTACCCAATGGAATATTACTCAGCTATAAAGAATGATAAACTCGAAGGCTTTATATTGAAGTGGATGCCACTTGAAGTTATAAGTGAAATAAACCAGACACACATGTGTAAATATCATATAGTTTCCCTAGTATAAGAACTCAAAAGAAGAAATACAAATAGAAATGTATAATACAAGAAAAAGGAAAGCAGGAATTCAAGGACTAACTAACTAAGAGAGGGAAAGGAAAAGAGCTAAGAAACATAACAGTGACAAGCCATACAGTTATATGTAGAAGATGGGCAAGGAAATGATCCTGAGAATCTCCAGAAGATTTTTGAATCTAGCAGTTAATTGGAAAGATTCTCACCCTGACTAACCATATATACTGATACCTGTGAACTAAGCTACTGCACTGCAGATGGTAATTTGCAGTAGTAGTTTCATGCTTGGAGTGCCTGTCATTCTAGTCTTCTGAATACGGGCCATTTCTCATGACATGCCAGTTGGTGCTGTGCTATTTCTTGGATAGATGATTGTTCAAAAAGAAGGAGACGGTGAATGAAAGCAAGAGACAGGAAAAGGAATATTGTGGGACTGTCCTGCTTCAAGGCTGTATATGGTGAGATTTTTGTACTTATGTGTAAACATAAGAATTATGTAATTATTTACACCTATTTTTAAAATATATTCTAATTTTTAAATGTTTTTTCATCATATTATTTAGGAACTTAAAATTCAACATATCAAAACTTGATGAAAAATATCTGTTCCATGTTATGCCTAAGATGTTTGGTATTCAGACACATAGTGAGGTTAAGCTTAACAGCCTAGGTTGCATGGTAATAACAATATGCTTATCTTCTGGAGGGTTAACAACCTACGTTTGCAGACCAAAATTAGAGAAAAAGGAGGGCTGCAAGGAAAGCCAACATTTTGGCCCTAGCCTTCTAAG
>NW_004524936.1:195883-199206 GCF_000260255.1 Octodon degus
TAATGGTGTTTGTAAATGGGATCACAAGTCCGCGTCTTGTACAGCAATTAACCACTAAGAAGAATATATGCAGTGTATTATTTGTTGAAACTGTCCTTCCAATATGATTTGAAACTGTCTCATTGCTATCTGTTTGTCAATAAAACTTTGAAAAAAAAAAGAAAAAGAAGTAAAAGATCTATCAAATGAAAGTTACAGCACTCTGAAAAAAGATATCATGGACGATTTCAGAAAATGGAAAGATGTTCCCTGCTCCAGGATAGGAAGAACCAACATTGTAAAGGTGGCCGTACTCAAAAAACTTTTATGCAAATTTAATGCAATCACAATTAAAGTACCACCAACGTACCTCACAGACCAAGAGAAATCATTCCAAAAAATTATTTAAAACTAGAAAAGACCTATAAAAGAAAAGGCAATTCTGGGCAAGAAAGACAAGGCTGCAGGCTTTACAATTCCTAGCTGGAAATTATACTACAAAGCTACTGTGATAAAATCAGTATGTTATTGGCAAAAAAGAGACCTAAGGAACAATGCAATAGATTAGAAGATACATAAGTAACTATGAACACACTCTGTCACCTGATCTTTGACAAAGGGGCCAAACATGCTTAAAGGAAGAAAGATAGCCTCTTTAACAAATGGTTCTGGAAAAACTGGCTCTCTACATGCCAAAAACTAAAACTTGGTCCAGGTCTATCACCATGCACTAAGCTAAAGTAAAAATGGACCAAAGATCTAAACATCAAAACAGAGACACTAAATCTCCTGGACGAGAAATTAGGAGGAATTCTTCAAGAAATAGGGGTAGGCAAACAGTTCATGAAAAAAAACCAAACTACATGGGTAATACTTGAAAGAACTGACAACTGGGACTGGCTCTTATTGAGAAGTTTTTGCATGTCCAAAGAAATTACCAACAGTGTGAAAAGACAACCCACAAACTGGGAAAAAATCTTAACTAATAAGCACTAAGACAAAGGTCTCTCTAGAATTTAAAAAGAACTAAAAAATATTAGGGCCCCAAAACTTCAAGACCCAATACAGAAATGGGCATCTGAGATGAACATACACTTCTCAGAGGAAGAAATTCCAGAAACCAATGAATTCATGAAAAAATGCTCCACATCACTAGCCATCCATGAAATACAAATTAAAACAACACTGAGATACCATCTCACCCCAGAAAGAATGGCTATCATAGAGAAATCACCCAACAACAAATGTAGTGGCTGCGGTGAAAAAAGATCCCTTCTCCACAGCTGATGGAAGTGTGAACTGTTGCAACCATTATGGAAATCAGTGTGCAGACTCCTCAAATAATAGCACTGGAAATCCCATTCACACCAGTTACCCAACTACTGGGAATTTTCCCAGAGGAACTGAAAACGTCTTATCATAGCGATATATGTGCACCTGTATTTATAGCACCACACTTTGTGATAGCCAAATCTTGCAAGCAACCAAAAAGCCTGCCACCTGAGGACTGGATGAAAAAGATGTGGAGTTTTTACATAATGGAGCAATACTCATCTATAAAGAATAATAAATGTGAAGACTTCATATTTAAGTGGATGCAACTTGAAGATATACTCATAAGTGAAATAAACCAGACACATGTGTAAATATCAGTCTCCCTAGTGTAAGAACTCAAACAAAGAAAAAAAAATTGAAAGTGATAACACAACTAAATGGAACGTGAGATCTTAAGGATTAAACAATGAAAGAGGCAAAGAGAAAAGCTAGGAAACATGGCAGGGGCAAAACCATACATTTATACACAACACAATGTGGTGTTAAGGTAATGGTCCTGAGTATGTCTAGCACATTTTTGAAACTAGAATTTAATTGGTAGGATTTTTACCCTGACTAACTATATATGATGATACCTGTGAGCTAAGGAAGTGCACCGAGGATAGCAATTTATAATACTAGGGCCATGCTCAGAATGTCTGTCATTCTGGTCTTCTAAATGCATACTGGTTCTAAAATATCAATTACTGCTATATTTTCTCTGAAGTAAATGTTTGTTTTAAAAAAAGGTAATAAAAGAAAACAAGACACAAGAAAAAAATGTCATAGGACTGCCCTGCTACAATGTTGTATATGATTAGATTTCTAAATTTCTTTGTAAAAATGTGTAACTGGTTATTTTTTTTCATATTCAGTAGGGATTTGAATTTTAATTGAAAAATACCAGTTCCATGTTATGTCTAAGGTATTTCATATTCCAACAAATAGTGATATTAAGCTCAACTGCCTATGTTTCAGGGTAATAATACCTTTCATATTCTCTTCTGGAGGGTTAACAACTTAAGTTTGCAGACCAAAACATTAAGGAAAAAGATGGGCTACAAGGATAGCCAACATTTGTGCCCTGGCCCTTAAAGTTTATTGAAGACTGAGGACATAAAGAGAACATGTACTGTAATATCCTGTAACTCAGTGGTGTCCCAAATTTTCTGTTCAAGTAGACTATGGGGCACAGAACAAACTGATCAATGATGTACAATGTGCCTAAGGAGAGTCACCTAGTGAGAAAACATTCTCTCAGTCTTTCAAAGGGAGCAAATTGGTCAAACAATTGCAGTGACTCATCCTGGTGGCTGCTGTTGACAGAAGATCTACAAACTGTGTTACAGGGTTTCAGGGTAAATCCTGATGGGATTTGACTGACCTTGTTATATTCAAGTATTACTTTTTTGTGATATAGGTCTTGCTTTATCTTGGTCTTAACCATCCAACAGAAAAATATAAACATGTGTATGAAAAGTAAAGCCATAGTAACATGTTGAGCTGTAAAAGGCTCAAGTCAACAACTTATGACATTGCCTGTCATGTGGACAACCCACTACTAAGATGACCTACTGGACTATATTGGATTATTTTGCTGAATTTATGCACCTACAATATTTGAATGACAATGGAATACCTATCTCTGACAAAACTAAACAAAAAATTGGGATATAAATGAAGGACCATTTTGCAGTGAAAAAAATACATATATCTGTATATACAAATTTGTTAGGATGGACATACAGCTACTTTGTCTTAATACAATGAGAGCAAATGTTTGTACTAACAGTGTTTAGACAAGATATCATGGGTGCACCTTGAACTATGAATAACTGTTATGAAGACACCAATATGCAATGTATTAATTATTGTAACTATCCTACTAAACTGTTTTGAAATTATCTCTTTGCTATTTCTTTTTTTATTTTTATTTCATTTTATTTTTTTCTTTTCTTTTTTCATTAATTTTATTGAGAAACAAAGCAATGAGACAGTTTCAAAACAAGTTAGTAGAACAGTTACAATAA
>NW_004524936.1:199339-206513 GCF_000260255.1 Octodon degus
CTCCTTTTTAATTTAGTTTTGTGAGAGATGGGTATTCCATTCCCATTTAAATATTGTAGGTGCATGAATTATTGCTCTTTTTCAACAACATTAATTTAAAAAATGAAAATATAATAAAAATGAAAAAACTATATATATATGCTGCGCTGTAAGACGCTCAAGTCACCAATCGGTCAATTGCCAGTTTTGCTGATAACGCACTACTGTTATGGACCATTGGACTATATTGGGTTATTTTGCATACTTCAAGTACCTACAATCTTTGCACTGCATCAATTATGAAAATGTTCTTTAAAGAGTTCTCCAAATACAACTTCTCTAACTGCAATGTAACACTTATCTTACAAAAAAACCCAAAAATTGTGATATAAATAAAAAACCATTTTGATATAAAAGAAATATGTATATACAATATAGTTAGGATAGATATACAGCTACTTTCTCTTAGTTCATTGAGAAAAGATGTTTCTACCAATATTGTTTAGATAAGATATCATGTATGCATCTTGCCCTCTGAATAACTTCTACAAAGACAACAATATGGAACATGTTAATAATTGTAATTGTAACTGTCCTACTAATCCATTTTGAAACTATTTGATTGCTATTAGATATTTTTCTCATTAAAATGAATAAAAAGAGTAAAAAAACCAAAAAAAATAGAAATACAACAACAACAAAAGTGCTACCATGTATTCTGAAGTATTTGTGACTAAAATCATGAAATCTTTAGGGCTAGCCAAATAGGCCAGCAGATTAAAGCACCTGCTTAGACAGACACAGGGGTCAGGAGTTCGATCCCCAGGCCCACTGTGCTCCCCCCCCAGGCGTGCTAAGATGGCAATTGAGACTCAGCATGGTGGCACGCACCTGTAATCCTAGCACTTGGGAGACTGGAAACAGGAGGACCACTACAAGGCTGATCTACACAGTGAGACCTTGTAAGCCCCTGTACACTCTGTCCTAAATACAAAAAAAACCAATTTTAGAATATGCTTTAAAATATACACTGGAGAGTGGAAAACCAGTGTAAATGTAGACAAAACAAATTTCCCATATACTAATATATTCTTGGAGATGGACTATGAGTACATTAAAATGCAGTAAAGTAGCTTGATTTGTCATCATGAAAATTCAAGCTCAAATACATGGTAACACATACAGTCCTGAAATGAGCACTCATCTGTATGGGGAAGAGGCAAAAACACCCCTCTATAAATAAAACTAACATTTTTCCATTGTTGCCATGGAAATGTTGCAACAATTCAGAATGAAAATCAATCATCTATATTGAACCTCAAGGTACAGTCCTGGTTAACTTCTTCATAAGGTCTATACCACAAAATATTTAACACAGAAGATTGTAGGAGAAAGGAGGGCCTCTTCTTAAACCAAGATGCCTAAATTTCAACTCTAAAGAGAGCAATGGGGAGGCGTTACCAAGGCAAAGGCACAAAATGATAGTCAGTGGGTTACATATGGTTTCTAGTCAAGTTTCTTTGAATCTCTGATGTTATTTTAAAAATTAAGAAGCTAACAATGTTCAAAATTTAAGATGTGCCTTATAAAAACCTTAATTTTCTATTTTTAAAATTTATCTCATAATAGTCAACTGGAGTTTGGTAGTAGCTTTTTTTTCAAAAGTACACGTACCCTCCATTTTGACAAAATCTTCATCAGATCAGCTTTATTTATATGTACCTTCATCTTAATGTAAACAAAGGCACGCTGTAGGTTACTGGATGGTGCTGAGTTTCAAATATTTAATTTCACTTAATTACCTTTGTGCTTCTCTATATTCAGCCAAGAGTAGGACCCAAGAGTTAAATGAGGGAATAATGTCTTAGCTGCCTTAATTTTTGCTTAAGTATTATGGATTCCCAAGGAGAAAGATTGATAGGTATTTACTAGTGATGATCACTACTCAAAAGACACCAGGTTTCATGCTTCTACAGGACAGTTTTATAAGAGTTGCCTTAGAGTATGAGTAAGATATAGAGGTAAAAATCAAGAATGGGGCTTGTACTTGAGTATAAATAAGGCTGTCTTTGTTTCAAGATTTCCTTCTTATTACTTCTTTTGGACTCTTGCCCCTCCTCATGTGTGTGTGCATGCATGCATGAGTGTTTGTGTTTGTGTCTGTGTGGGGGAGAGAGGTTAAAATGGTTGAAACTGGCAAACCTGTATGGACTCTACGATGAGCTTTCAGATGAGAGCTTTTAGTATATACTTTGTTGCATCCCGCAAAGTCACATTGGTGAATCCGTCTTCTCTTCAAATCTAGTGACTCTTCTCCCTGCAGTTGGGTCATTATTCTTGATCTAAGCAAAGAAATTAGATAAGGCCAAAGAATGACTTTAAAGTGAAAGTTAGGTCTGAAGAGATAGCTCAGCAGTCTAAGCACCTGCCTGGCAAGTGTAAGGACCCAGGTTCAATGCTTGGTACCACATGCCATGCTTGCCCCAGAACTCTGGGCTGGCGGGCCATGCCAGCCATTGAAACCAGGCATGGTGGTACACAGCTATAATCCCATGCTGGGGAGGCTGAGACAGGAGGATCTCTACAAGTCCCAGCTGCATAGCAAGTCCTTGTATCAAATAAATATATTTTAAAAATTTAAAAATAAGATGAATGGTAAAGAAATTCCCTCCAATACAGTGGTACAACCTACCAATTTTTATTTTATGTTACTAAATTTTAAGCCCATAAAAGAAGAACTAATTGAAATAACGCAAATGATTCTCTCAACTATGCTTTCTGTTGGATGGAGGTCCCTGAGAAAGCTTGGGAGGTGGTAACGTTTCCCTAACTGATTCTGTTCTACAACTGTGGGAGCACTAACTTCAGGTAGTGTCACTCTTGAGCTTAAAAAAATGCATGTTTCATACAATAGACTTGCTAAACATGAGCAAAGTACATCCATTTAATTTCAACATTTGAAGTCATAGCTGTTTTACATTTAAACAGAGAAATAGTAGATGGCAGTGATTGATATAAATTTTGAAGATTTATCAAGAATAAAATTTATGATCTACAATTAAAAAATAATTCAACCGCAACATTCACATGCATGCTTATATGTACATACGAACATATACAGTAAAGCAGTTTTCCTATATTATGTTGTTTTGTAAATTTTTCCTTTTGTATCTGATGAGTCCCATCTCTATGCATACAAAAACATGCATGCACACTCACATACACACAGAGAGAGACTTAGAGAAAACAGTACTCACTGTTGCTGCAGTCCTTGTAGACTCTGTAAGGCCGAAGTTCCACTCTCCATTAAGCTCTCCTCACTGTCACTTGGAATCTCCAAAGGAGACATGGAGGTGGGGTCAACTTTCACTAAGAATAAAGAAAGGGAATAATATGCACCAAAATATATTTGCCTTTGCAATAATTTTCTAGATTGCCAGTTTAACCCATATTGAGAAGTCATAGGAAGATACAAAAATAAAGAAAAAAAGAAACAGAAATGTAATTGTATAGAATAAAAAGTAATATTAAAAATTCAGCACAGCAAAGAAAAAAATGCTCTGAAAGTAGAGTCAGAGTCATCACTTTGTTCAAGGAATTGTTTTGTTTTTGGAACCAGGGATCAAACTCAGAATCTTGCACTTGCAAGATAGGGACAGGGAGATACCTCAGTAGAATAAGCACTTCATGGCCAAGAGTAAAGTCCTGAGTTCAATCCCCAGTACAGAAAAAAAATAGGTATGTATAGCACTAAGCTATATCCACAGCCCCCGAGTGATCACTTTGGAATCACAAAAATGTGAACTTCCTGGGATAGAATTTGGGTATGAATCATTTCTCTATCTCCAGCTGACAAGGAAATATGTTCTCAAAAGTTGGGTCTGAAGTGTGATATTTGAACTCTTTCCATAACTCCCTGGCGGTTATAAAATAATTTCTACTATTGTCCCAGATATAACATATTCTTCAGATTTTATCTAAGACAAAATGAGTCAGTGACAGAAAACATATGCCCAACAGCCAGGAGGTACTTGATACATGTTAACACTTCCCATTCCCATTTGTAAAAAGCCTTTATTACTTTGTATTAGTAACACTAATGTGCAAAGACACTGGATTCAATTCACAGTACCAAAAAGTATCACATATTTAAATATGAAAAATTAAGTTGTGAGCAAAGTCCCAGATTTAGTAAAATCTGCAAACTTTTATATGGAAGAAAAGGATAAGTGTAAAGAGAGTCAGAATAATTGACTAGAATAATTATTTATTTAATTCAAATTACATATATTTTACATTTAATAGAAAAATAGTAGATGACTATAATTTATGGAAATTTTGAAGATTTTTCAAGTATAAAATTGGTGATCTACAATTAGGAATGAATTCAAACATAACATGTATATACGTGCATGTATATATAACACAATAATGTTATTAATAAAATGTATTTGAAAGCTTTTTCCAAAATCACTGAAGAAAAACAACACTATCATGTATTAAGCAACTACTGGGTGATAGGTACTTCTATTTGTGCATGATTTACTAAAAGTAACAAGCATAAATCTCACTATGTGTACATATCATATAAATGCATTACTATCTTAAAAAGTTTATGTACATTATAAAAAACAAAGCAGCATGTAAAAGATAAAACAATTTTTTTAAATTTTTTTCCATAATTTTACTGAGAAATAAATAGCAATGAGACAGTTTCATATCAAATTGGTAGGACAGTTCCAATAATTAACACATTGCATACTGCCTTCCTAGTGGTTACTTGTTGTACAAGATGTAAACATGATATTCTATTTACAAACACGATTAGAACAAATCCTTCTATTACTTGAATTAAGACAATGTAGCTATATATCTATCATAACCATTTTGAATACACAGATACAAAATGGTCATTCCTCTATATCACCTTTTTTTGTTTAGTTTCATCATTTAAATATTATAGGTATGTGAACTCAGCAACATATTCCAAAAGAGTCCAGTAGTATATAATAGTAGTGGATCTTCCATTTGACTGACAATGTCAGAAGTTGTTGACCTGAGTCCCTTACAGCTCAACATAACAACATGCATGACTTTATTTCTTGTACTTAGTTTTATACTTTTCTGCTGGATGGTTAAGCCCAAGATAAAGCAAGACTTATGTACCAAGAATTGTAGTTTTTGGTCTGATAAGGTCAGGCAAATCCCCTCAGGATTTATCCTGAGACCCTGTACAGCGGATTGTAGATCCCTTGTCAGTGTCCGCCATGTGGATGAGTCACAGCCATTGCTTGGCCAATTTTCTCTCTATGACAGCCTGAGAGAACGTTTTCTCTCCATGTGACTCTCTTTAGGCACACTCTACATCATCAATCACTTTCCTCTTTGGCCCCATAATCTCCTTGGTCAGAAAATTTGGGACACAACTGAGTTACATGATGTTATAGTACAAGTTCTCATATGTCCTGAGTCTTAATTGACCATGGAAGGCTAGGACCAAAATGTTGGCTTTCCTTGTGTCCCTCCTTTTTCTCTCATTTTGGTCTGTAAACTTAGGTTGTTAACCCTCCAGAAGAGAAGCTTATTGTTATTATCATATAACCTAGGCAGTTGAGCTTAACCTCACTATCTGTCTGAATGTCAAACATACTAGGCATAACATGGAACAGGTATTTTTCATAAAGTATTGATATGTTAAGCTTTAAGTCCCTACAGAATATGACAAAAAATTAAAATACATTTAAAAATAGCAATAAACACTTATATATGTTACTCATAAGTCCAGAAATCTAACCATATACAACATTGTTGCAGGACAGTCCAGCAACACTCCTTTTCCTGTCTCCTGCTTTCATTCACCAACTCCTCCTTTTTAAATAATCATCTACATGAGAGACACCATGGCAGCAACTGGTGTGTCATGAGAAGCAGCACATATTCATAAGATCAGAATGACAGGCACACCAAGCATGAACCTACTATTACAAATTGCCATCTTCAGTGCAGTTGCTTAGTTCACAGGTGACAGTATATATAGTTAGTCAGGGTGAAAATCCTTCCAATTAATGGCTAGATTCAAAAATCTTCTGAAGATTCTCAGGATCATTGCTTTACCCATCTTGTACATATAACTGTATGGCTTGCCTCTGTCATGTTTCCTAGCTGTTGTCCTTGCTCTCTCTTCATTGTCTAGTCCTCAAGTTTTTGCTTTTCTTTTAGTTGTACTATAACTTTCTCTGCATTTCTTTTCAGTTATTATAGTAGGGAAGCTATATGATATTTACACATGTGTCTGGTTTATTTCTCTTATATAACTTCCATTGGCATCCACTTAAATATAAAGGCTTTGAGTTTATCATTCTTTATAGCTGAGTAATACTCCATTGTATAAAAATATTACATCTTTTTCATCCATTCCTCAGGTGATGGGCATCTTGGTTGTTTCCATGATTTGGCTATCACAGATTGTGCTGCTATAAACATAGGCACACATATATCACTATGATATGATGTTTTCAGATCCTCCGGAAAAATTCCCAGTAGAGGAATAGCTGGTTGAAATGGGATTTCCAGTCCAACTTTTCTAAGGAGTCTCCACACTGATTTCCGTAATGGTTGCACCAATCTATATTCCCACCAGCAGTGGAGAAGGGTTCCTTTTTCCCCACAGCCTCTCCAACATTTGTTGTTGGGTGATTTCTTTATGATAGCCATTCTCCCTGGGGTGAGATGATATCTCAAATTTGTTTTAATTTGCATTTTGCGGATGACTGGTAACGTGGAGCATTTTTTCATATATTTTTTCGCTTCTTTAATTTCATCCTCTGAGAAGTGTGTGTTTATCTCCAATGCTCATTTCTGGACTGTGTCTTTAAATATTGGGGCCTAGTGTTTTTTAGTTCTTTATAAATTCCAGAAAGCAGACCTTTGTCTGAGTTCTTATTTGTCAAGACTTTTTCTAAATTTGTGGGTTGTCTTTTCACTTTGTTGGTAATTGCTTTTAATGTGAAAAAACTTCAATAAGAGGAGGTCCCAGTTGTTAATTCTTTCAACTGTTTCCCATGTGATTTGATTTTTGTTTATGAACTCTTTTCCTACCCCTATGTCTTCAAGAGTTCCTCCTACTTTCTCTTCCAGGAGATCTAGTGTCTCTCCTTTAATGTTTAGATCTTTAATCTATTTTGACTTTAGTTTA
>NW_004524936.1:206613-211077 GCF_000260255.1 Octodon degus
TTGGAAACTGTCTCGTTATTTGTTTCTCAATAAAATTATGGGACAAAAAGAAAAAAAAACCAAATAAATAGAAACACTAAATCTCTTGGGGCAGAAAGTAGGAGGAACTCTTGAAGACATAGAGGTAGGCAAAGAGATCATGAACAAACATCAAATTGCACGGGTGACACTTGAAATAATTAACTACTGGGACCTCCTCTTATGGAGAAGTTTTTGCCCGTGAAAAGAAATTACAGACAAAGTGAAAAGGAAACCCTCAAATTTTGAAAAAATCTTAACTAATAAGCACTTAGACAGAGATCTGCTCTCTAGAATTTATGAAGAACTTAAAAACATTAGGGCCCCTAAATTTAAAGTCCCAGTCCAGAATTTGGCATCCAAGATGAATACACACTTCTCATAGGATGAAATTAAACAAGCGAATAAATATATGATAAAAGGCTCAACATAACTAGCCATCTGTGAAATGCAAGTTAAAGCAACACTGAGGTAACATCTCACACCAGAAAGAATGGCTATCATAAAGAAATCTGCCAATAACAGATGTTGAGGGGAAAAATGAACCCTTCTCCACTGCTGGTGGGAGTGTAAACTGGTGCAACTATTAAGGAAATTAGTGTGGAAACTCCTAAAAAACTAGGACTGGAAATCCCATTTGAACCAGGTATGCCTCTACTGTGAACTTTCCCAGTGAACTGAAAATGTCAAATCATAGGGATATATGTGTATCTATGTTTATAGGATCACAATTTTGATAGGCAAATCTTGGAAACAACCAAGTTGCCCATCAACTGAGGAATGGATGAAAAAAATGTGGTATTTTTATACAATGGAGTACTACTCAGCTACAAAGAATGATAAACTCGAAGCCATTATATATAAGTGGATGCCACTTGAAGATATACTCATAAGTGAAATAATCCAGGCCCACAGGTGTAAATATCATATAGTCTCCCTAGTATAAGAACTCAAAGGAAGAAATTAAAATATAAAGGCATAACACACTTAAAAGGAAAGCAAGAAGTTGAAGATTACTTAATGAAGAGAGGACAAGCAGAAAAGTCAGAAAAATGACAGAGGCAAAATCATACCTTTATATGCACAAGAGGCGAAGGTAATGGTCGTGAGAATCTTTAGCATGCTTTTGAAAACAGCAGTTAATTGGTAGATTTCTCACCCTGACTTTACATGCTGATACCTGTGAACAAAGCAAGTGCACTGAAGAAAGCAATGTATAATGGTAGGATCATGCTTGGAATGTCTGTCATTCTGGTCTTCTAATTATGTACTGCTTGTCATGACATACCAATTATGGCCATAGTGTCTCTAAAGTAAAGGTTTGTTTAAAAAAATACTTAATAAATGAAAACAAGAGACTAAAAAAAGTCACAGACTGTCCTGCTACAAGGCTGTATATTGTTAGCTTTCTTACTTTCTGTGTAAAAATATGTAAATGCTTATTCTTATTTTTCAAATACTTGTATCTTTTTAATCTTTTTTCTTCATATTCCAGAGAAACTCATAGTTTAACATATCAATACATGATGAAAAATATGTGTTTCATGTTATGTCTAAGATGTTTGATATTCAGACAGACAGTGAGGTTAAGTTCAACTTCCTATGTTATAGGGTAACAATATCATTAAGCTTCTTTTCTAGAGGGTTAACAAATTAAGTTTGCAGACCAGTAATGAAAGACAAAGAAGGGCTACAAGGACAGCCCACATTTTGGCCATAGCCTTTCAAGTTCAGTAAGGACTAAGAAAATAGGAGAACCTGTACTGTAACATCCTGTAACTCAGTTGTGTCCCAAATTTTCTGATCACAGAGATTATGGGGCCAAAGAGGAAAGAGATCAATGATGTAGAGTGTGCCTAAGGAGAGTCACATGGAGAGAAAACACTCTCTCAGGCTTTCACAGAGAGCACATTGGTCAAGCAATGGCCATGACAGTTCCATATGGCTGACACCAGCAAAGTATCTACAAACTGAGGTACAGGGTTTCAGGTTAAATCCTGAGGGCATTTGGCTGACCTTATCAGATACAAAACTTACATTTCTTGTTATATAGGTTTTGCTCTTTCTTTGTCTTAACCATCCAGCAGAAAAGTAAGAAAATGAAGTATAAAAAGTAAAGCCATATTAATATGATGAGCTGTAAAAGGCTCAAGTCAACAACTTCACACCGACAATCTTATGGATAACTCACTACTATTGTGGACTATTGGACTATATCGGGATATTTTGCTGAATTCATGTACCTACAGTATTTACATGACAATGGAATGCCCTTCTCTGACAAAACTAACCCAAAAAAGGAGGATACAAATGAACAACCATTTTGTATCTGTATACTCAAAATAGTTAGGTTAGATATACAGCTCCATTCTCTTAATTCAATGAATAGAGAGGTTTGTTCTAATAGTGTTTGAGACAGGATATCAGTTCTGCATCTTATACAATGAGTGACCACTGAAACAATAACATGCAATGTATTACATGCAATGTATTAATTATTGAAAATGTACTAGTAATCGGTTGTGAAACCTCATTGTTACTTCTCTTTCAAGAAAAGTAGTTTTTTTTTAAAAAAAAGACACCAAAAAACACCATAAATGCATGAAAATTAAACCACATCCTTCTCAGCAACCAATAAGTCACAGATGAAATTAAAGAAATTAAATTAAATGAAAATGTAAGCACAACTTATTGAAATTTATGGGATGCAATGAAAGCAGTTCTTAGGGAGAAATTTAGAGCTGTGGAGACACACATTAGGAAAACAGAAAAGGAACCAATAAGTACCCTCATCATGCCCCTTAAATATCAAGAAAAGGAAGAGCAAACTAAACCCAAAGCCCAGAGAAAGGAGGAAATTATAAAGATTAGAGCAGAAATCAATTCAATCGACATGAAGAAAAAAATACAAAGAATTAGCAAATGAAAAACCTGGTTCTTTGATTAAAGAAATTCATAAGCCCTAGCTAGCCTCATCAAACAGAGGAGACAAAAAAACTCAAATAAAGCAATAAGGAATGAAAAGGGTGAAATTACCACAGACCCAGGTGAAACTGAGAAGGTCAACAAGAGCCACTTTGGGAATCTTTACTCTAACACTATAGAAAACACAGAAGAAATGTACAGATTCCTAGAAAAGTTCAAATTACCAACACTGAATCAAGAAGATATAAGAACTCTCAATAAACCAATAGCAGCCAAAGAAATGCAAAATATAATACAAAACTTATAGAAAAAAAATTCCAGGACATGATGCCTTGACAGATGAATTCTACAAGAAATCTACACAAGATTTCCCAATACTGCACAAAATCTTCAATGAAATTGAGAAGGAAACACTCCTCCCAAAATCATTCTTGGAGGCAAGTATTGGACTGATACCAAAACCAGGGAAAGATGCAACTAAAAGAGAACTACAGGCCAATATCCCTCATGAACATAGATGCAAAAACCCTTAATAAAATCCTAGCAAATAGTATGCAGCATATCATCCAGAAGATTATACACCATTACTAGTTAGGATTCACCCCAGGGATGCAGGGATGTTTCAAAATACGCAAATCTACAAATGTAATATACGACATCAATAGAGCCTAACCCAAAAACCATATGACCATTTGAATAAAGGCAGAAAATGCTTCTGGCAAAGCCAAATACTCGTTCATATTCAAAGTCCTACAGAAAATTAAAACAGATGGTCTCTACCTCAATATGATAAAAGCCATCTAGGACAACCCAACAGGGAACACAATTCTAAATGGGGAAAAACTGAAATCTTTTATTCTCAGATCTGGTACAAGAAAAGGATGTCCTCTATCAAAGCTCCTACTCAACAGAGTTCTGCAATCATTAGCTAGGGCCATTAGACAGAGAGAAATAAAAGGAATAGGAATAGGTAAAGAAGTTAAACTATCCTTATTTGTAGATGATGTGATACTCTACCTGGAAGACACAAAAAGTTCCACAAGATGCTGCCAGAATTATTACACCAATTCAATTGCATAGAAAGATAGAAAGTCAATATTTAAAAGTCAATAGCACTCCTCTACACAGAAAACAAACTGAGAGAGAAATTAGAGAAGCAAAACCTTTTACAATACCACTGCGTAAATTGAAATACTTACAAATTAAACTAAATAAAGAAGTAAAAGAGGCTACTGTGATAAAATCAGCATGGTATTGGCATCAAAATAGACCTGAGGATCAATGGAATAGATTAGAAGACACTGAATCCCCTATGGACACACTGAACCATCTTACCTTTGACAAAGGGGGTAAACATACTCACTGGAAGAAAGACAGCCTCTTTAACAAATGGTGCTGGACAAACTGGCTGTCTACATGCCGAAAACTCAAACTTGACCCGTGTCTATCACCATGTACTAAACTAAAGTCAAAATGGATTAAAGATCTAAACATTAAAGCAGAGACACTAAATCTCCTGGA
>NW_004524936.1:212224-227612 GCF_000260255.1 Octodon degus
GCTGATTTTATCACAGTAGCCTTGTAGTATAATTTCAAGTCAGGAATTGTAATGCCTCCTGCCTTGTCTTTGTTGCCCAGGATTGCCTTTGCTATTCTAGGTCTTTTCTGGTTCCAAATAAATTTTATGAACGATTTCTCTAGGTGTAAGAAGTATGTTCGTGGTAGTTTGATAGGGATTGTATTCAATCGGTACAGCCATTTAGGGAGTATGGCCTTCTTCACAGTGTTGGTTCTTCCTATCCAGGAACATGGAATATCATTCCATTTTCTGAAATCCTCTATGATCTCTTTTTAAGAGTACTGTAATTTTCCTTTGAAAGATCTTTGACTTCTTTAGTTAGATGAATTCCAAAGTATTCCATTTTCTACGGTGCTACTGTAAAAGGTATTGTTTCCATAATTTCCCTCTCAGTGTGTTTGTTATCTGTGTAAAGGAATGCTCAAAATGTTTGATCTTCTGTTCTTGCACTCCTATTTCTTGTCCTCATTAAAGTGTAAGTACTTCACTTTGGAGAATACTGAGTTGTTGTCCTTCACTTGGAACTTTAATGAAAATATTTAAAGTTTGCATAAGTTGATGAAAGATCTAAATATTAAAACAGAAACATTAAAAATGCTGGAAGAAAGAGTAAACATTTTATGAACAAAATTCCAAAAACATGGGAAATACTATGCAGAATCAACAAGTAAGATCTCTTCTTGTTAAAAAAAAAATTTTGGACAGCAAAATAATTTAACAAAGTGAAGAGAAACCCCAAACCCAAAGATTTGGAAAAATCTTTGCTAGCTCTTCCTCATACTAAAGCCTAACATCTACAATATATAAAGAAATGGAAAAAAAATCAGACCACCCAGATTTAAAGCCATAAGTCAAAAATGGGCATCTGAAAGGAATACATATATCTCAGATTAAAAAGCAGAAATGACAGGTAAATATATGAAAAATGTTCAACATCGATGGTCATTCCAGAGATGCAAATTAAAACAACACTGTGATTCCATCTCATAACACAAAGAATGGCTATTACCAAGAAATCCACCAATAACAAATGCTGGTACAGATGCAGAGGGGGCAAGGAGTGCTTCTGCTCTATAGACGGGAATGTAAATATGCGTAACCACTTAGAAAATCAGTGTAGCGATTCCACCGAAAACTAAAACTAGAGGTTTGATTTGACCCAAATATTCCCCTGCTTGGTATCTTCCCCACATCATTAAAAGCAAAATAAACAGCAATATATGCACAGCCATGTTTATAGCAACATAATATGTAACTAAGCAGCCAAATGCTCATCAATTTGATGAATGAATAATGAAGATGTACTTTTTATAAAATGGCATACTACTCAGACTTAAACGATGAACTTGAGACTTTTCTAACTACATGGATGCACCTGGAAAACATATTATTAAGCAAAACAAATTTGATGCACATGTGTAAATATTGCATCAATTTTTCTGGTATATGAAAACGAAATGTAAATAAGGATCAAAATGTATAATAGATGTTGAGAAATGGGAAGAAAATGCTCAAAAAGGAAGGAAAAGAGGAGGGTGAAACAAAGGCAGTGAAAAAGAAAAATAGGAGACAGAAGGAAGAACTGGAAACAAAGCTTTTGCAAATAAGGTAGGAAAGAAGTATTGAATGGAGGGTAGGGGAATGGTGTCAAAAGAAGAATCAAGATATATCATATACAGCTACAAATTTCCTATGATGAATATGAATTAATGTTTAAAAATTTGCTTATTCAGATGGACTGTGGTGGAATAATTGATACTGTAGGTGGGTGGGGACAGAGATAAAAACTTTTTCAAACCATCCCTCTAGGATCCTATTACCTTTATCTCCGCAAACTCACACAAAAAATTTAGCTTTCGCTCTTTGTTTGCTTCCTTTACGTTTGGCTTTCCTTTTCTACATGAGAATTGCTATCATCTCTATAACAAGATATGTGTGAATGCAAATATTTATCATTACCAAAATTAAGTACTACTCTATAACATTTTATTCAATAGACCACTGCTTAGTGTCTGAATTGTGATGCTTCTGGTGTTTTTATTCAGTTTCCTACAATTATTGTTAGAATGATCACCAGGGTTTGAATTTTAAAGGTACAGAACTCTTATACTATAATGACTGGATATATGGCTTCTAGTCATTTCTACCTACATATCTACCCTTTGGCTTTTAAAATTCATGATAAAATACTCTCATCTTCTCATTTTACATGGGTTTGAATTTTATTATTATCTTTTCCTTGATTATTCTCCAATTTCTCAATGTCTTTTCTATAGTACAACACACAAAACTAATTAAAATACTACAGATGTGAAAAATGTATTGAACCACTTCACAGACCACATAATTTTCTTTGGACATTCTTGATTACAAATCAAATACACATGCTTTTGGGAGGGGAACTTGGATTCTGGGTGACAGGAGTGTAAGTAAGGCTTATACCTTCATAATTTCTGAAATTACTTTAAAAATTACATGAACTGAAATGAAATATTAAAGCTAATATTCTCCTAGAAAGTTTTTCTAAATATTTGTGCTTTCTATTTCTGAAATTATTTATTGAGAGACAACTACGGTGCCATTTTAGGTTTCTAGGAACTTGTGCGCAAATAATGAAAGACTTACTTTTTAGAACTTAATAATTCAGTTGGAAATTATGTCTGTATACTTGTAATACAGGCAAGTAGACAGTCTAAAAGTGAATAGATAAATGCTAAGTGAGGAAGAACACAAGAAAGTTGGTGGAGAGAATCATCAAAAAGATTGTTTGGAAGGAAGAGATAAAATAAAGCTGTTGGGACAGACAGGAGCTAAGATAGGGTAGGTAAGGTAGGTATAGAAATGCTCATGCATTGTAGCAGGAATGCTTCTATTTCTAAACTGTATAAAAATATGCAATTATTTATTTATATTTTTAAAAATACATTTTAATTTTTTCCTTCATATTGTGAACGGACTTAAAGTTTAACATATCAATACTTGATGAAAAATACCTGCTCCATATTATGCCTAAAATGTTTGATACTCAGATAGATAGTGAGGTTAAGCTCAACAGCCTAGGTTGTAGGGTAATAACAATAAGCTTCACTTCTGGCGGATTAACAACCTAAGTTTGCAGACCAAAAATTAGAGAAAAAGGAGGGCTGCAATGACAGCCAACATTTTGGACCTAGCCTTTCAAAGTCAGTGAAGACTCAGGACATAGGACAACTTGTACTATAACATCATGTAACTCAATGGTATCCCAAATTTTCTGATCAAGGAGAATATGGGGCCACAGAGGAAAGTGATCAGTGATGTAGAGTGTGCCTAAGGAGAGTCACATGGAGAGAAAACATTCTCTCACACTTTCACAGACAGCAAATTGGTCAAACAATGGCTGTGACTCATCCACATGGCTGACACTGACAAAGGATCTACAAAGTGCAGTACAGGGTTTCAGGATAAGTCCGGAGGGGATTTGACTGACCTTAACAGATACGAAAGCTACATTTCTTGTTATATAGGTCTTGCTTTATCTTGGTCTTAACCATCCAGCAGAAAAGTATAAAAATGAAATATAAAAAGTAAAACCATATTAATATGTTGAGCTGTAAAATGCTCAAGTCAGCAACTTCGAATATTGATAGTCTTACAGAAAACCATTATTGTTATGGACTACTGGACTATTTTGGAATATTTTGCTGAATTCACACACTTATAACATTTAAATGACAAAACCAAACAAAAAAGGGGGTACAAATGAACAACCATTTTGTATTTGTATATTCAAAATTGTTAGGATAGATATATAGCTACATTCTCTTAATTCAATGAATAGAAAGATTTGTTCTAATAGGGTTTATAAACAGGATATCATGTCTGCATCTTGTACAATGAATAAACACTAAGACAACAATATGCAATGTATTAATTATTGAAACTGTCTTACTAATCAGATTGGAAACAGTCTCATTGCTATTGGTTTCTCAATAAAGTTATGGAAAAAAAAAAGAAATGCTCATGCATTTTTCACCATAACACTCCTAATGAATTGAAAAATAAATATATTCTCTTAGAAAATCTAAGGCTTGTGCTTACTTTGGCAGCATGTGTACTAAAATTGGAATGCTACAATGGTTAGCATGTCTCTTTTACAAGGATGATATGCAGATTTGTGAAGCAATCCCTTTTTTACCTCAAATAGACATAACTAAAATGAACTTCTACACCCATATCATAATTGAAATCCCAACCTTTCAGCATAAGACGTGATTGTTAAGAGGTGTAAGGCAGAAGAGGCAAGTAACTTATAAACCTAAGGTTATCAGAGTAACTGCATTTATCAGCATAAATTTGTAAGGCCAAGGAAGCTGGGACCAAAACTTTTCCATTCACTAGAAGAAAATAACTTTTTATGCAGAATTCTATATTCTACAAAATTAGCCTATAAATTTAATGAAGAACCAAAGAGCCTCTGTGACAAAGAAATTTCTGAAGAAATTCATGACTGCTAAATGAACATTGCAGAAAATACTTAAGGAAATACTATACAGAGATGAATATCATCACCACCAGGGAGTACAAAAGAAACTATACATCTAAAGGAGCAACCAAATGAGAGGGAAATATATGTAATGCGATGACAGGATTCAGTAATTACTTACAGTAACAACATGTAAAGATGATCATCTTAAATCTTCAATGAATGATAGCCAGACTGGACTAAAAACCAAAATCCAAACATATGCTGTCTGTGAGAGAAGTATCTCCTTCTCCACAAAATATACTACAAAGACTAATAAAAGTGAAAGAATGAAGAAAAATATATCCCATTGTCTCAATTACTCTTCTCTCGTTGGTATCACAAATATCCGACAGTCAAAATGAAGAAAGTAAAGTTTTATTTACCTCACAGTTACTGGAGGTTTCAGTCCATACTTGGCTGGCTCCAAGGCAGAGTGGCACATGGCAGAGAGCAACCTTTCAATGGCAAAGAGCAGAGAGGAGTAGCAGCAACAGTAGCAACAGAGAGTAAATCTGTCTCCCTTAAGTTGCATTCAGGCTATCGGCTCCAAGCTGGGTGCAGTACTCGCACCCATAATCCCAGCAGCACTCACACACATAATCCCAGTGGACCATGAGTTAATCACGAACTTTAGAAGTCCGCCCCATGAATGCATGAAGCTTTGGGGGAACAACTACACACAAATCATAACATTCCAAACCCCCAAAGACTCATGCATATCTCTTTGTGTAAAGGACATTTTGGTTCATTTCTAAGAGTTGCCAAAAACACAACAGTTTCAGCATTGCTGAAAAGTTCAAGTCACAAGTCTCTTCCAAGATGTAAGACAAACTTTGCTATTCCAAAAGGTACACACAGCAAGATACCAAGCATTGGGGCCAAAGCAACTCCAAAATACAGCTGGGCAAACATTAGGTCCTATAGTTCAATGTGGAATATCATAAGCAATCTGTGGCAAATTGTGAACACCATGTGGCTCTGACCCTACGGCACTCAGTGGTAGTTCCCATGGCTTCTTGCTTCCTCCTTGCAGCTTTTCTTAGATGACCCATGTTCTTGGCTTTTCCAAATCTTTGGGGTTTCCACTGAATACTAGGCTTCTCACTCACAGCTTTACACACTACCCTCTCGGGGCACCCTGCCTGGCCTCCCCGGCCTTCTGAAATCTAGCTGGATGTCTTCTTAACCTCAGAACTCCTGCATTCTGTAAGTGCTTAAAACCAATGCCATGCGAATGATGCCAAGGTCTGCTGCCAGCTGAAGCAGCAGCTAGGCTTCCTTCTCTCTTGACTGTAGGGGTCGAGTGCCTGGATCTCTGAGGACTCTGACCCTGATTCCAAGGAATAAATTCTCCATGTCGATGCCATTCTGGAACCTGATGTGGCCACCACCACCATTCTGGAACATAGGGCTATGTGGCTTTCCCCTCAAGGCAAAGTCTTTCACTCTTGTAATTCTGAGGCTGCAAAGAGTGGAAACCAGCCACCTTCTTGTGATGCCCTTTGGCCATCCTTTCCACTCTCTTGTTCTTTTGCAGTAGTGGATATCCTCTCAGCTCTATCTTTGCATTCCACAGCTTTATTGGAGCTTCCTTTCTGGCCAAACACAACATTTTCAATTATCTTGCTTGGCTCTTTACTCTTGAATGTCAACACAAATCTGACCATAAACCCTCCAACAATAGGTATGCCACTGCCTCAATATTTGAATGCTATGAGATGTCTTTTGAAAGTTTAATCAGTCTGCTAAGCTTAGTCTCCACCTCAGACAAAGCCTCTGGACATGAGCAAAATGCAGACAAACTTTCTACTAAGCCAAAACACATACTGTCCGGAGTTCAACAACTAATGCAGCCCTTCTTCCCAGAAGAAGCGTCCCCAGCCTAGTCTTTACAGGCAGGATTTCTATCAACCTTCTGGTCTTCTGAACTCTGACCAGAATCTCCTATACAGAACAGCCAAAGCTGTTCCAGCACATCTCTTGTAGGCAACATCTTGGAACCTTTCCTATCTCTTCCCATAAATCATTCCCAAAAGCTCGTAATCCACACTGTCAGGTGCAGTACTCACATCCATAATCCCAGAAGCACTAACACCCATAATCCCAGCAGCAATCACACCCATAATCCCAGTGAATCCTAACTTAATCACAAACTCTAGAAGTCTGTTCCATGACTGCATGAGGCTTTGGGGTACAACTAGATACAAACAACAACATCTGTACAACTATAGCCTAAGCACAAAAACAGCTATATTATTTTCAATCACAGCATGCTTTCAGTCAACACTTGCAAAAAAAGACAATGATAGCCACTATATACTGGTAGAAGGAACAATTCAAGAGATAACAATTACAAATATATGTGCATTGTATTATGGCATACCCAACGTTCAAAGCAAAAAAATATTGGAAATAAAAAGATGATCCTTAAAACAGCCATAGCTTGGGATTCAATTCCCCACTCACACAAAGATAGATTAACCAGACCAAAATTAAACAAATACTATAGATCAAACACACAGTTTAACAGATAGATTTAAAAGAATCTATAGAAGGTTTCACTTAACCACAGTAGAAATATACATTTTTCTCATCATCCCATAAAAACACATCATATAATACACCACAAATCATGCTTAAACAAATAAAGGAGAGTGGAATTAAGGGCCGGTGAGATAACTCAGTGGTCTAAAGTGCCTGCTTAGGCAAGCTTAGGCAGATGCAGGGGACCATAGTTTGATCCCCAGTACCACATGCCCAGACAGCCCTGACCCTAGCCCTCTCCAAAAAGAGTTTAAAAAAAAGGAAATAATCCATACAATTTGACCATAGTATAATAAAGTTACAAATCAAAATTAAAGAAATCACACAAACTATGGAAACTCATACAGAAAAAAATAATAACTTATAGAAGAATCAATGGATCATAGAAAAAAATTAAGAACGTACATAAACATATTCCTAGAATCAAATTATATTGGAAGTAAAACATTCCAAAATATATAGAACACATTAAATGTAGCTCTAAGCAGGAAGTTTATAATATTGAACACAGAAATTCAAAGAAATAGAACATTCTGTGGTTCCATCCCCACAACTCAAACCAGTCAAACCTGCCCTGAAGGCATGTGGAGCAAAAAAAATATATACAACAATCACAAATAAAATAAATAATAAGACATCTAAAGACACTAGAAAAACAAGAACAGTGAGAATGCAATTTTTGTGTTTTCTTTTATTGGTACCTTTTAGATACACATAATGATAACACTCATTATAGGGGATTTATACCTATATATAATTTTCCTTGATTCTTCTCTTTTTTTCCCCATTACACTATGCTTCTCTCCACACCACTTCCCTTCCTTACTTAAAAAGCTTTGTTTCCTCATTTTCCTTCATTTCTGCTTTTTCTTGCCCATTCCTTTTTATTCGCTCCCTTTAGTCACTCACCTGCCTTGTTCCTATCCTCATTTGAACATTTTCTTCCTATTTCCCAATATCTTTTTTTTTTGTGGAACTGGGGATTGAACTCAGGCCCTTGTGCTTGCCAGGCAAGCACTTATTCTACTGAGCTATCTCCCCAGACCCCCAATATCTTTTACATATTTTTTTATTTATACTTTTAGTTTCTCACAACAGAAAAACAACATGGTATTTAGGCATGTATAAAATTAATAGAAAAATTAAAAATTAGAGTAAATATAATGAAATTGAGACTAACAGAATACAAAAGATCAATCAATCAATCAATCAATGGGTTTTTTGAAAGAATAAATAGGAATGATATCACACAAACTAATCTGAAGGAAAGAAATAAATCAACATCAGCACAATCAGATATAATAGCACAAAATAACAATGAACATTGCTAAAATCTAGAGGAATATAAGAAACTGTTCTGAAAAAATTAATTCTAATAAATTGGAGAACGCTAAAAACTGAATAAATTTGGACTAGGGAGATAGCTCATGGCATAAGCACCTGCCTGGCAAGCACAAGGTCTCGAGTTTAATCACGCTCATTTCTGGGGTCCACACAGTGCTACTGCATGCCTTGCTGGCCCCAGAACACTGGTAGCACTGTGTGGGCCTTGGAAATGAGTGTGATGGCACATGCCTGTAACCCCAGAACTAGGGAGACAGAGACAAAAGAATCACTATATGTCTGAACTATGCAGCAAGAACCTCTATCCAAAAAATAAAAGCAAACTGAATAAATTATAAATTATTCAAAAAATAAAAGCGAACTGAATAAATTGAAACACAAGAGATACTAAGATAGAAGTAAAATTTGTAAAAAAAAAAAAATCTAAATAGACCAATAACAGCCAATGAAATACAGGCAGTAATGAAAAATTTACAAAACCCAGAAAATTATGGATTCAATAAAGACATTTACAAGAGCTTCAGGGATGATTTAACATCAATATTTCTCAAACACCCTAATGAAATCAGAAAGGAAGGAACAGTAACAAAATGTTTCCTGGAAGTTAGCATTACCTGATATCAAAACTGAACAAGGATGGGGCCGAGGACATAGCTCGGTTGAATAAGCGCTTGCCTGACAAGTGCAAAGAAGGCCTGAGTTCAACCTCTAGCTCCGGAAAAAAAAAAAAAAACACAACATAAAATGAACAAGCAACTAAGGAAAGAAAGAAAGAAAGAAAGAAGAAAGAAAGAAAAAGAAAGAAAGAAAGAAAGAAAGAAAGAAAGAAAGAAAGAAAGAGGAAAGAAAGAAAGAAAGAAAGAAGAGCCAATCTCCTTAATGACCAGAAATTAAAAAATTCTCAGAGACACTTGCAATTACAAAGCAACAAATCATTAAAAAGATCATACCATGCATAATTAGGCCTATTGAGAGGGATGTAGGATTTATTTAACATAGGTACATAAATAAATGCAATACATCACATCAGTAGAAACAAGGGGAAAAAATTAAATGAAAATCTCAACAGACACACAAAAAATAAATTTGACAAAAATACAGTATTTATTCATTATAAAAACTCCCAATGAAAATAGGTATAGAAGGATATATTTCCAACTGATGAAAAACCATTTAAGATAAATCACTACCACCATTACAATATCTGGGGAAATGCTGCAAACATTTTTTCTAAAATCAGGAAAAACATATGTGTCTACTCTAAAGTCTCCTGTTCAAAACACTAAATTGTCTGAAGGAAAGGATAGGGAAATATCTGAAAGTCATAGAAGTAGGTAGAGTTCATGAACAAAAGCCAATCTGCACAGGAAATACTTCAAAGAATCGACAAATAATATATTTTTAAATTTTTGTACATCAAAAGAAACCACCAACAAAGTAAAAAGAAAACCCATTAAGTGGAAAAATTTATACCCAACTCTCCCTCTGCCAAAGGTTGTCTACCTAGAACATATAAAGAATTTCAAAAAATCAGTCCTCCCAAATTCAAAGATCCATTCCAAAAATGGGGATCTGAGATACACTTCTCAGATAAAGAAATACAAATGGCAAATAAATATAGAAAAATGTTCAAAATTATTGGTCATTAAAGAAATAGAAACTAAAACAAAACTGAAATTGCATCATATACCAGAAATAATGGCTATCATCAAGAAGTCAGCCAATAACAAATGTGGGAGAGGCTGTGAGGAAAAAGGAAGTCTTCTCAACAGTAAATGTTAGTGTACATTGATATATCCACTATGGAAATCAGTGTGGATATTCCTTAAAAACCTAGGATTGGAAGTCACATTCAATCCAGCTGTTCTCTTCCTGGGTATTTTCCCAAATGGACTGAAAACTTTATACTAAAGTAATATATTTGCACCCATGTTTATAGCAGCACAATTTGTCATAACTATGTCTTGGAAACAACACAAATGTCCATTCACTGAGGAATGGATGAAGATGTGGAATTTTTGCACCATGGAGTATTATTCAGCTATTATAAACATAAATTTGAGGATTAGAGGCCATATTCTTAAGTGAAATAAATCAGACCCATAGGTGCAAATATCATATTGTCTCACTAGTGTAAAAACCTGAAAGGGTAAACAGAATCTGAAAAATACAATAGGTCATGTGAAAAGGAAAATAATATATTCAAAGGAAAGCAAAACTAGGGTGAAGAAAAGGATAGGCTGGGGGAGTGATACATTCATGTATGTATGAAGGGTGGCTTATATAACTGTACTGTTGATTCCTGCTGGTCTGCTGAAAGGAGCACTGGATACTTAATTTTATTTTTTTCAAAATTTCTTATAACTTTTTTCCCAATTTGATATGCATATATCTAGTAATCTAACCAACTAATTTGAAGACAACACTATGCAGGCACAGGCCTTGCATGCGGGAAGGAGTGTCCACCTGCTAGAACCTCCCTCCAGCAAGCGTACAGGTCAGACATGTGGGGACTAGCACCTACATATCATAACCTCCCTCCAGCAAGCGCCCTCCCACCTGAGCTTCCCTCCACCAAGGTCACAGGCCCAGCGAGTGGAACCCAACACCTGGCCCCTAGAAACTCCCTTCAACCAGCACACAGGCCTGGCATGTGGGACCAATGGCCCAACCACCAGAACCTCCTCCAGCAGACAGGCCTGGTATGGGAACCTGTGCAGAATTCCCAGCACAGAAGCTTGGGGCGAGAACTATCCAGCTAATCCATGAGTACAACATCTTGGCAGTGGGGCACGGTGGGTTCCCTTCCACAAACTGCAGCGGAAAGAAGCAGAGGACAGCAGCCAGACCCAAGCCAGGCCCAGCTGGAAAGGTTCCAACTTCACAGATCTGGACCCAGTAAGCTGAGACACTGCTATACCCAGATCTACAAGATCATCATCTCTCATTCTCTCTCTTGATCAAGAAACAGGGAAACAGGTAACCGGAGTAAAATAGTCTGCCTAGAAGACTCCAGGTACATCAAGGGGAGATGATCAGACCGAACACAGGGAACTAATTTAAATAAAAATTCACAACTTAATATCTGTTCAGCTATACAGTCATAATGTTTGCTCTTCTGGTCAAAAGTACAAACTCATTAGTCACAAAAGCTTGTCAACAGCTAAGTCTCAATACCCATAATTAGCATTGCTAATTGTAGTACTGTAAATACAAATTTAAAGCTGCCTTAATCACATAATCTCTCTTGAGTAATAATACCAGTAAGTGCTAAGGTAATAACTATATCTAAGCTCTACACCAAAGGTCAGAGGACAGTGTTATACAAAATAACAAAGAGAAGGAAGAAATGCATTCTGAGGCCCTGATGATACACAGAACAAATGCAGGAGACACTACCACAGAAGATATTGGAAAACACACTCTTGAAATCTCTAAAATAATAGTGTCTGAAGTAAAGAAACAACTACAGAAAGGTATAGAGGAAATTAGATCACAGTTGAGAGTTAAAAAAGACAGGATAACTATAATGAAAGAATGAATAACTTCTTCTAAAGACACTGATAATGACAAAAATGACAGACTCCTTCAAGGATCAATATAGGAAAGAAATAGAATGCATGAATCAGATTCAAAGAGATATACATGAAATTAAAATCTCAATCAAAAGATGCAAAATCGTTTGAATGAAAGTGAGGATTGACTTTCAGACCTTGAAGACACAGTTGCAGCTAGTAAAAAGCCAAGAAATCTCTCTCCCTCCTTACCTCCTTCTCTCTCTCTCTCTCTCTCTCTCTCTCTCTCTCTCTCTCTCTCTCTCTTTTTGACAGAACCGGGAATTGAACTCAGGCCCTTGCGCTTGCCAGGGAAGCACTTACTCCACTGAGCCATTCTCAGGCAGCAAGAAAAGATCTCTTAAAAACAACTAGGTTTCAGGAAACAATAATTCAATAGCTGCAAAACAATGCAAAGATTAACAACAGAAGAGTAGTAGGAATCAATAAAAAGAAAGAGTCAATACAAATAATATAAAAAGAATGTGGGATGAAGTAATAGCAAAGAACTTCCCAAATATGGGGAAACATTCAATATAGTTCTGGAATCATTAGCTACATCCATTAGACAAGAGAGGGAGAAAAAAGGAATAAGAATATGTAAGGAACATTCTAAAGTGTGTTGTCCTTTCACTTTTTACTAGTATCATTTGTTACGCCATCATTTTTTTTAAAAAAAATGTGCTCTGCATATTACTTTTGTTTCTTTTGCTTTTGATGTCACCTAACAATCTATTTTGCTCAAATGAAAAGACAATAAATATGTACTTGTATGTTTTCTTGTGAGAGTTTCATTGTTTTAGCTTTTACATTTAGGTATTTGGTCCATTCTGAGTTAATGTTTGTATATAGCATGAATTACAAGTCAAGCTTCATTGTTTTGTATGAAGCTATTTAGCTGTCCCAGTACTCCAGGTTAAAGCTACAACTCTTTTTTTTTTAATTATTTATTTATTTATTACATTTATTTATTGTGTGTGTGTGTGTGTGTGTGTGTGTGGCCAGCTCAGCCCACCAGGGGGCGAGGCTGGCTGGCATGTGGTGCTGAAGGATCGAACCGCGGTCCTTGTGCTTTGCCAAGCTTGTTCCAAGTAGCTGCTTTAGACCACTGAGCCATCTCTCCAGCCCCCAGTACTCCAGGTTAAACAGTCGTAACTCTATTTTCAAAACTCAATTGGCCTTAAGTATTTACATTTATTTCTGGACTGTGAGTTCTCTTCCACTGACCTACCAGCACTGTACTCTGTTTGTTACCGTAACTTTATAATAAATTTGAGTTCAGAAATGTGAGTTTTCCAAAGTACAAATTTTAGGTTAAGATTTTCCTTTTTCACAAAAACAGTAGCTACACTTTCGTTGGAAACTACTCTCAATTTATATGTTGTTGTGGAAACAATTACCACTCAACACCATCAAGTCTTCTAATCACCCCCAAAAAGGATGTTTGTACTTGTTTGCATATTAGTACTTAAGTACTAAACCTCTTTGTTTCAACTTAATTATAAATATTTTATCATTTTGGATATATTTTAAGTAGAATCATTTATTCTATCTTCTGTTTGTTCATTGCTAGTACATAGAAACAAAATTGATTTTGGTTATTGGTCTTACACTGTGTAACCTTACAGAATTTGTTCATTACCTCTAAAAGTATATTTTGTAGATTTTATATTATTTGTATATTGAATCATGACATATGTCAATAATAATAATTATGCTTCTTTCCAAAAAAAATAGGTGAAGAAGAAACTAAACTATCTTTATTGGCAGATGACATGATACTTTTTTTTTCTATGATTCTCTTTTGAAGACCCAAAAAACTGCATGAACAACTCCTAGAATTAATAAACCAATTCAGTAGCATAGCAGGTTACAGAGTCAATACCAAAACATTAATAGCATTCCTCTGCACAGGTAAAAAACACACTAAGGAGATCCAGCCAGGCCGAGGCCCAGCGAGTGTGTGGGAGAGCTTTCAGCTTCTCTGTGCCCTTGGGACCTCTCCGGACCAAGAACCAGGCACTCCACGTGAGTGAGACCTTGTGCCATGCACTTGGGACCCTACCACCCCTACGGAACCCCTGCCCCCAATCCCCCTCAGTGAGTGATAACATCTGCAACACACTCAGGACCCTTAGATCCAGCCCAGCCCAGGCCCTGTGAGTGTGTGGGAGAGCTTCTACCTTCCCTGAGTCAACCTGACCGCTACAGACCAAAACCGAGGCACACGTGTGAGTGAAACCCTGTACCACACCCTGGGGACCCTCCATCCCTCTGAAGCACCAACCTCAAGCACACTCAGTGAGTGAAAACTTCTTTTTTTTTGGTGGAACCGGGGATTGAACTCAGGCCCCAAGCACTTATTCTACTGAAGTATCTCCTCAGCCCCAGTGAGTGAAAACTTCTGCAACGCTCTCGGAACCCTAGAGACAGCCCAAGCCCAGGCCCCGCTACAGTGTGGAAGAGCTTCTGTACTCCCCTGTGCTCCCTGGGCCAGGGGAACAACAGAGGGCCACCACAGGTTCACTGTAGTGCCAGAGGGGCACAACAGGTTCCCTTCTAAGGGCTGCATCAGGAAGGAGCAAAACACAACAGCAAGACCCAAGGTAGGCATAACTGGATAAACTCAAACTTAATAGATAGGCACGCGAATTTCAGTAGGTGATAAGGTTCTAACTGCACCAAAGTTCTACACCAAAGGTCAGAGCTCAGAGCCATATGAAATGACAAAGAGAAGAATCAAAATGCAATCTCAGGCCTCAAGTTCCCCGAGAACAAGTGCAGAAGACACTAGCTCAGCTGAAATGTATGAATTAATAGCGTTGGAAGTAAAGAAACAACAGCAGAAAGGTACAGAGTAAATCACAGCAGAATTAATTTCTGAAACAAAAAAAGAAATCTCTGAATTTATAGCATCTGAAGTAAAGAATCAAATACAGAATCATATGGAGGAGAGCCAATCTGAAAAATCTCCGCAGTAAAATAATTAATAGCTGCTTCTAAAGAAGACATAGATTAAAAAAAATGGAGAATAGAAAAATGACAAATCCGACGAATGAGCAATACAGGAAAGAAATAGATCTCATGAAGCACAGTCCCAGAGATACACAGGAACTTAAAATCTCAATCACAACCCTGAAAAACTGTTTGACTGAAAGTGAACACAGAGTTTCAGATCTTGAAGATGATGCGGCAGCTAGTGAAAATGTAAAAAAAGATCTCCTAAAAAAAAACTAGGATGGAGACCCAGTCCTAGCTCAGGTCCGGTGAGTGTGTGGAGAGCTTCCTGCTACCCTGCGCCAGCAGGACCAGTCCCAGCCCAGGCGCAGCATGGGCCGGACCCTCTCCCACACCCTCGGGCTGCCCCCACCACTCCGCCATACCTCCCCACCCCTCCCGCCGAGTAGGAATTTCTGCC
>NW_004524936.1:234854-245700 GCF_000260255.1 Octodon degus
GTGTTTGTAAATAGGATCACAAGTCCACATCTTGTACAGCAATTAACCACTAAGAAGAATATATGCAGTGTATTATTTGTTGAAACTGTACTTCCGATTGGATTTGAAACTGTCTCTTTGCTATCTGTTTATCAATAAAACTTTGAAAGAGAAAAAAAACTAGGATGCAGGAAACAGTAATTCATCATCTACAAGACCATGCAAAGATGAGCAATGTAAAACTAATAGGCATAAATCAGAAAGGAGTCAATACAAATAATGTAAAAAGA
This sequence comes from Octodon degus, assembly GCF_000260255.1. Lineage (NCBI taxonomy): Eukaryota > Metazoa > Chordata > Mammalia > Rodentia > Octodontidae > Octodon > Octodon degus. The sequence goes on from NW_004524936.1 coordinate 235,124, forward strand.
ATATGGGCAGAAGTAATAGCATAAAACTTCCTAAATATGAAAAAACAATCTGACATGCAGGTAACCAAAGCATGCAGAACACCCAATAACTTCAACCCAATTAGAAACACACTGAGACATATAAAATTCAAGAATAATATACTAAAAGACATAGAGGGAAAAAAGCAGAACACATTCAAAGGATAACACATTGGAATTACGGCTGATGTCTCTTCAAAAACCATGAAGGCAAGAAGAGCTTGGAGCAGAGTACTTCAAGTCCTCTATGAATTCCATCCCAGACTTCAATACCCTGCAAAATCCTCTTTCAAGTTTGATGGAGAAGTGAAATACTTCCACTACAAAGAACAACTAAAGAATTTCGTGATGACAAAGCCAACCTTACACAAACTACTGAAAGATGGTCTAGAGAGGAACCAAAATGATCAGAACTCCATGAATCAGACCAGAAGGAACCCACTAAATAGGGCAAACAATTAAACACAGGACCAAAAGGAGTGAACAATACCAGAGAAACGACATTTCATACATAAGTCAACACATTTCAATTATAACCATCAATGTAAATAGATTCAATTCACCAATTAAGAGAAACAGACTGGCACAGTGGATAAGGAAACAAAATCCAACAATATGCTTTATACAAGAAACACACTTAACTCATAAAAAAATTCATAGGCTGAAAGTCAAAGGATGGAAAACAACACTACATGCCCCAGCACCTCAGAAAAAAGTAGGGGCAGCAATCCTGTTTTTAGACAGTCTCAATTTCAAACCAAGAATGAGCAAATGAAATAAAGAAGGACTCTATATACTGGTTAAAGAAAAATTCAAGAGGAAGAGGTAACACTCATAAATATCTATACATCAAAGAGAGGCGCCCCTAGCTATATAAAACAAATCTTAATGCACACGAAAAATCTAATATCCAAAACTACAATCTTCTCAGGAGACCATAATACCCCCTTATCCCAAAAACATAGCTGAAACAGACAAAAAATTAGCAAAGAAGTAGCAAAACAGAACCAGAGCTTGAAACAAATGGACTTGGTGGACATATAGAGAGTGTTCCACCCAACCACAGTGCAATACACATTTTTTTCACCTGCACATGGGTCATTTTCTAAAACAGACCACATACTGGTGCATAGGTCATGTTTAAGTATATGGAAGAAAACAGAAATTATCCCATGCATATTATCTGACCACAGTGCAGTGAAACTGGAAATAAATGACAAAAGAAACCAGAAAAAAAACCTAAATACACAGAAATTGAACAACTCCTTACTCAAGAATCAATGGGTCACCGATGAAATTAAACAAATAATTCAACAATATCTACAATTCAATGAAAATTCAACCACAATGCATTGGAATTTATGGGATGAGATAAAAACAGATCTCAGAGTGAAATTTATAGCCCTGAACTTACACATTAGCAAAACAGAACGGGAATAAATCAACACCCTAATGCTGCACCTCCAACATCTAGAAAAGGAAGAGTAAGCAAAACCCAAAGCCCAAAGATGGGAAGAAATCATAAAGATTGGAACAGAAATTAATGCATTTGAGAAGAAGAAAACAGTTCAATGAATTAATGAATAAAAAAAACTGGTTCTGTGAAAGAGTAAATAAAATTTATAAGCCCCTAGCTAACCTCATCAAAAGAGGAAAGAAAAAAATTCAAATACAAGCAATAAGGAATTAAAAGGGTGTAATCACCACAGAACCAGTGGAAATTCAGAATATTATCAATAGCACAGGATAGCACACTGTGTGTAAGGAGAGTCATAGAAGCAGATAGGATACCCTGTACAAACACTATTACTATGATTATTTCTTCTCATTGAAATAAGCGAAAATATCTGCATATCTATCCTAACTATTCTGTATATACAAATACAAAATGGTCCTGCCTTTGTATCCCCTTTTTTGTTTAGTCTTGTCAGAGATGGGAATTCTACTGGCATCTAAATACTATAGGTGCTCGAATTCAGCAAAACAATCCAACATAGTCCGTCAGTCCACAATAGTAGAGGGTCATCCACAGAAGTTGTTGACTAGAACCTTTTACAGCTCAGCTTATGAATATGGCCTCACTTTACAGATCCCATTTTTATACTTTTCTGCTGGATGGTTAAGACCAAGACAAAGCAAGACCTATATAACAAGAAATGTAACTTTTGTATCTGATAAGGTCAGTTCAATCCCCTCAGGATTTATCCTGTAACCCTGAACCACACTTTGTAGATCCTCTGTCAGTGTTAGCCATGTGGATGAGTCATGGCCATTCCTTGACCAATTTGCTCTCTGTGAAAACCTGAGGGAAAGTTTTCTCTCCATATGACTCTCCTTACACACACTGTACATCATCAGTCATATTCCTCTATGGCTTCATAATCTCCTTGATCAGAAAAATTGGGACACAACAGAGTTACACGATGTTACAGTCAATGTTCTCCTATGTCCTCAGTCTTTACTGAACTTTAAAGGCTGGCACCAAAATGTTGGCTGAACTTGCAGCACGTCTATTTTTCTAATTTTTGTCCTGCAAACTTCTGTTTTTAACTCTCCAGAAGAGACGCTTACTATTACCCTTCAACATATGCAGTTCAGTTTACCTTAAATAACTGTCTAAATATAAAACATCTTAGGCATAACGGGGAACAGGTATTTTCCATCAAGTATTGATGTGTTGAACTTTAAGTCCTTAAAGAATATGAAGAAAAAAAAATGAAAAAAAGGAATACACACATATTTTTATGCAGAAATTTAGAAATCTAACCATATACAGTATTATAGCAGGACAGTCCTACGATATTTTTTTCTTTTTCTTGTGTGTTTTCTTTTTTCATTTATTACTCATTTAAAAAAAATTACTTCTGAGACAGTATGGTAATAATTAGGATGTCATGACAGGAAGTATGTATATAGAAGACCAGAATGACAGGCATTCCAAGAGTGACCATTCCAAGCTAACTTAAGTGCAGTTGCTTGGTTCATAGGTATCAGCATAGTTAGGTGCAGAATCATACCCATTAACTGCTAGTTTCAAAAACCTGCTGATGTTTCTCAGGATCATTGTCTTACCCATCTTGTTCGTACAGCAAGTATTATACTGATACCAAAACCAGGGAAAGACACAACTAAAACAGAGAATGACAGGCCAATTTACTTCTTGAACATTAGATGCAAAAATCCTCAATAAAATTGTAGCAAATAGAATACAGCAAATCATCAAGAAAATCATACACCATGACCAGGTAGGATTCATCCCAGTGATGCAAGGATGGTTCAATATTAATAAAGCTATAAATATAAAACACTATATTAATAGAGCAAAATCTAAAATCACATGATCATCTCAATTGATGCAGAAAAGGCTTTTGATAAAGACCACTAACCATTAATGTATAAAGTCTAACAGAAAATTGGAATACAAGGCCTTTACTTCAATTTGATAAAAAGCCATCTATGAGAACACAACGGCTAATATAATTCTAAATAGGGGGAAAACTGAAATCTTTTACTCTCAGATCTCATACAAAACAAGGATGTCCTCTATTACCCCTCTTATTCAATATAGTTCTGGAATCATTAGCTAGAACAATTAGACAAGAGGGAGAAATAAAAGAAATAAGAATAGGTAAAGAAGAAGATAAAATAACATTATTCGCAGATGACATGATACTTTACTTTGAAAACCCAAAAAAATACACCAAGAAGTTACTAGAATTCATACACAACTTCAGTACCATAGCAGGATACAAAGTCAACAACCAAAAGTCCATAGCATTCCTCTACACAGATAACAAATGCACTGAGAGGAAAATTAGAGAAACAATACCTATTACAATAGCACCGAGGAAAATGAAATACCTTGGAATTCATCTAACTAAAGAAGTCAAAGATCTTTTCAAGGAAAATGACCGTAATCTGAAAAAAGAGATCGTAGAGGATTTCAGAAAATAGAAAGACATTCCCTGCTCCTGGATAGGAGGAACCAACTTCTTGAAGATGGCCATATTCCCAAAATTGTTCAACAGATTTAATGCAAGCCCTATCAATCTACCACCAACACACCTCACAGACCTAGATAAGTCCTTTCTAAAATTTATTTGGAACCAGAAAAGACCTAGAACAGCAAAAGCAGTCCTGGGCAACAAAGACAGGGCAGGAGAAGTTACAATTCCTGACTTGAAATTATACTATGAAGCTACTGTGATAAAACGAGCATGGTACTGGCAACAAAATAGACCTGAGGATCAATGAAATAGATTATAAGATGGAGAGGCCTCCACGAACATATTCAACCACCTGATCGCTGAAAAAAGGGCCAAACACGCTTACTGGAAGAAAGATAGTCTCTTCAAAAAATTGTGCTGGAAAAACTGTCTGGCTACATGCCCAAAACTAAAACTTGATACAGGTCTATCAACATGGATTAAGAAAAGGTGAAAATGGATTAAACATCTAAACATTAAAACAGAAACACTAAATCTCCTGGAAGATAAAGTTGGAGAACTCTTAAAAACATAGGGGCAGGCAAAAAGTTCATGAATAAAAATCAAATCGTACCGGTAATACTTGAAATAATTTACAACTGGGACCAACTCTTATTCAGAAGATTTTGCACATCAAAAGAATTACCAACAAAGTGAAAAGACAACCCACAAACTTAGAAAAAACCTTAACTAATAAGCACTCATACAAAGCTCTGCTGTGTAGAATTTATAAAGAACTAAAAAACATGAGGGCCCCTATATTTAAAGACCCAATTGAGAAATGGGCAACCAAAATGAACACACACTTCTCAGAGGACAAAATTAAAGAAGCGAATAAATATAGGAAAAATGCTCCACATCACTAGCCATCAATGAAATGCAAATTAAAACAACACTGAGATACCATCTCACCCCAGAAAGAATGGCTATCATAAAGAAATCACCCAACAACAAATGTTGGAGAGGCTGTGGGGAAAAAGGAACCCTTCTCCACTGCTGGTGGGAGTGTAGACTGGTGCAACCATTATGGAAATATGTGTGCAGACTCCTTAAGAAACTAGGACTGGAAATTCCATTCAAACCAGCTATTCCCATGCTGCAAATTTTCCTGGAGGAACTAAAAGCATCATATCGTAGTGATATATGTGTACGTATCTTTCTAGCAGCACAATTTGTGACAGTCAAATCTTGGAAACAACCAACATGCCCATCACATGAGGAATGGTTGAAAATGATGTGGTATTTTCATACAAGGGAGTATTACTCTGCTATGAAGAATGCTAAACTTGAACCGTTCATGTTTAAGTGGATGGCACTTGAATACATACTCATAAGTGAAATAAACCCGACCCACATGTATAAATATCGTATACTCTCCCTAGTATTAGAACTCAAAAGAAGAAATACAAATAGAAAAGTATAACACAATTAAAAGGAAAGTGAGAACTTGAGGATTGGAAAATGAAGAGAAAGCAAGCAGAAAAGCTAAAAAAGAGGACAGGGACAAAGCCATCAATTTATATGACAAGATGGGCAAGGCAATGATCCTGAGAAACATCATCGTGTTTTTGAAACTAGCAGTTTAATGGTAGGATTCTCACACTGGATGACTATACATGCTGATACCTGTGAACCAAGTAACAGCATTGAAGTTAGCAATGTGTAATAAAAGAGTCACACTTGGAATGCCTGTCATTCTGGTCTTCTAAATACGTACTCCTTGTCATGACATACCAATTATTACCACACTTACTCGCAGGTGAAAGTTTTTTGTCTTTTTTTTAAATGAGTAATAAATGAAAAAAGACACAAGAAAAAGAAAAAAAAAAGTCACAGGACTGTCCTGCTACAGTTCTGTATATGGTTAGATTTCTACATTTCTGTTTAAAAATACGAAATTGTTATTCATATTCTTTAAATGTCTTTCATTTTTAATTTTTTCTCCATATTCTGTAGGGACTTAACGTATAACATATCATTACTTGATGGAAAATATCTGTTCCAAGTTATGCCTAAGACATTTGATATTCAAACAGATAGTGAAGTTAAACCCAACTGCATATGTTGCAGGGTAAGAATAAGCTTTTCTTCTGGAGGATTGACAATCTAAGTTTGTAGACCAAAAATTAGAGAAATAAAAGGGCTGCAAAGACAACCAACAGTTTGACCATAGCCTTTCAAGGTCAGTGAAGACTAAGGACATAGGAGAACCTATACTGTAATACCATGTAACTCAATTGTGTCCAAAAGTTTCTCATCAAGGATATTATGGGGCCACGGAGCAACGTGATTGATGAGGTAGAGTTTGCCTAAGGAGAGTCACGTGGAGAGAAATTATTCTCTCAGGCTTTCACAGTGCGCAAATTGGTCAAGCAACGGCCGTGACTCATCCACATGGCTGACACTGACAAAGGATCTACAAAGTGCGGTACAGGGTTACAGGATAAATCCTGAGTGCACTGGACAGACCTTATCCAATACAAAAGTTACATTTCTTGTTATATAGGTCTTGCTTTATCTTGGTCTTTACAATCCAGCAGAAATGTATAAAAATGAGGTATATAAAGTAAAGCCATATTAATATACTGAACTGTAAAAGGCTCAAATCAACAACTTCCATGTATAACCCACTATTATTGTGAATTGCTGGACAATGTTGGATTGTTTTGATGAATTCATGCACCTACAATATTTAGATTCCAATGGAATACTCATTTCTGACAGGACTAAACAAAAAAAGGTGATACAAAGAATCAACCATTTTGTATCTGTATATGCAGAATAGTTAGCATATACAGCTACTTTCACTTAATTCAATAAAAAGAAAGATTTGGACGAAAAGTGTTTGGACAGGTTATCCTGTATGCATCTTGCACTATGGATAATCACTAAGAAGAAGACAATGTACAATGTATTCATTATTCATATTGTATGAGTATATATTCTACAGGGTGTAAATATCACATAGTCTCACATGTGTAAATATTGTATAGTCTCCAAGTATAAGAACGCAAAAGAAGAAATACAAGTAGAAAGGTAAAACACAATTAAAAGGAAAAGAAGAAAGTAAGGATTAGACAACAAGTAGAGGGCAAGCAGAAAAGCTGGAAACAGAACAGGGACAAAGCCATACATTTATACGCACAAGATAAGAAAGGCAATGATCCTGAGAAACATCAGCAAGTGTTTGAAACTAGCAGTTAATGGGTAGGATTCTCACCCCGACTAACTATATATGCTGATACCTGTGAACCAAGCAACTGCACTGAAAATAGCAATGTGTTACTGAAGGTTTACGCTTGTAGTACTTGTCATTCTGGTCTTCTAAATATATACTTCTTGTCATGACATACCAATTATTACCATACTTGCTCTCAAGTAATTGTTTGTTTGTTTTTTAAAAGGGTAATAAGTGAAAAAAAAAGACACAAGAAAAAAAATGTCACAGGACTGTCCTACAAAGCTGCATATGGTTAGATTTCTAAATTTCTGTGTAAATATATGTAATTGTTTATTCATATTCTTTAAATATTTTTCATTTTTTAATTTTTTTCCTCTGTATTTTGTAGGGACTTAAAGTTTAACATCAATACTTGATAGAATATACCTGTTCAATTTTTTGCCTAAGATATTTGATATTCAGATGGATAGTGAAGTTAAACCCAACTGCATTTGTTGTAGTGTAAGAATAAGCTTCTCTTCTGGAGGATTAACAACCTAAGTTTGCAGACCAAAAATTAGAGAAATAGAAGGGCTGCAAGGACAGCCAACATTTTGACCATAGCCTTTCAAGGTCATTGAAGGCTCAGCACATAGGGGAAAATATAATGTAACATTATGTAACTCAGTTGTGTTCTAAATTCTCTGATCAAGGAGATTATGGGGCCACAGAGCAACGTGATTGATGTCGTAGAGTGTGTCTAAGGAGAATCACAAGGAGAGAAAACAGTCTCTCAGGCTTTCAGAGAGCAAACTGATCCAGCAATGGCCGTGACTCATCCACATGGCTGACACTGACTAAGGATCTGCAACGTGCGGTACAGGTTACAAGATAAATCCTGAGGGTGCTTAACTGACCTTTTCAGATACAAAAGGTACATTTCTTGTTATATAGGTCTTGCTTTATCTTGGTCTTAACCATCCAGCAGAAATGTATAAAAGCAAGGTACATAAAGTAAAGCCACATTAATATGTTGTACTGTGAAAAGTTCAAGTCAACAACTTCTGCGGACAACCCACTAATATTGTGGATTACCGGAATGTGTTGGATTGTTTTCCTTAATTCACATACCTATAGTATTTAGATGTCAATGGAATACCCATTTCTGACAGGACTAAACAAAAAAGGGGATACAAAGGAAGGACCATTTTGTATCTGTATATACAGAATAGCTAGGATAGATATACAGCTACTTTCACTTAATTCAATGAGAAGAATGACTTGTACTTATAGTGTTAGTATAGGATATCCTGCCTGCATCTTCTACTATGGATAACCACTAAGAAGATATCAATGTACAATGTATTAATTATTGAAAATGTACTATTATTCAGTTTTGAAATTGTCTCATTGCTATTTGTTTCTCAATAAAATGAAAATAAAACACTAAAAGATAAATTGGAGGAAAATATCTCTCAAAATACCATGCAAGTAAATGAAACACCTATATATTAACCTAATTAAGGAAGTAAAAGATCTATACAATGAAAATTGCCATACTCTGAAAAAAGCAATCAAAGAGGATTTCTGAAAATGAAGATATTCCTTGCCCCTGGATAAGAAAAACCATATTTTCAAAATGGGCATATTCCCAAGTTGCTATAAAGTTTCAATGTACTCCCTATCAAAATACCATGAACATAGCCCATAGATCTGAGGAAACATTCCTAAAATTTATTTGGAAGCAGAAAAGACCTAGAATAGTAAAGCAATAATTTCCAACAAAGCTAAGGCAAGAGGCATTAAAATCCTTGCTTGAAATTATACAACAAAACAAATTCAACAAGGTACCAGAAAAAGAAAACAGATCAGAGGTTCAAAGGAACAGATTATAAGATACAGATACAACTACGAACACACTCAGTCATCTTATCTTTGACAAAGGTGCCAAACATGTTCACTAGAATAAAGATAGCCTTTTTAAGAAATGGTGCTGGGAAAATTAAAGCTAGACCCATGCCTAGTGCCAGGCACTAAGCTAAAGTCAAAATGAATTAAATATCTAAACATTAAAACAGACACACTAAATCTCCTGGAAGAGAAAATTTGTGGAAATCTCGAAGATACAGGTGTAGGCCAGCAATTCATGAACAAAAATCCAAATGCAAAAGGCAGGCCAAATAGCTCAGAGCATTAAAGCACCTGCAAGCAGGCGCAGGGGCCTGGAATTTGGTCCCTGGGCCTGCTGTGCCGGTCCAGCCCCCGGGGAAAGCTGAGATCACAATTGAGACTTTGCATGGTAGCGCGCGCCTATAATTTCAGCTCTTGGGAGGTTGTAAACAGGCAGATCAGTATGAGTTCAATCTAGTAGTGAGACCCTGAACACCCTGTAGACCCTTTCCTAAAATTAAAAAAAAATCCAACTGCAAGAGAAATACTTCAAAGAATCAACAACTGGGACCTCCTCTTCTTAAGAAGTTTCTGCACACTAAAGAAATCTCTAACAGAGTAAAAAGACAACCCACAAATATGGAAAAAATCTTAACCAATTATTACTCAGACAAAGGTCTTCTATCTATAATATATAAAAATCTAAAAAAAAATTAGGCCCCAAAATGTAAAGACTTAATCAAAACATTGGCATCTGAGATGAATACACACATCTCAAAAGAACTAATAGAAGAGGCAAATAAATATCTGAAAAAATGCTCCACATCACTGGCCATTTGAGAAAGGCAAATCAAAACAATAATGATATACCATTTCACCCCAGAATGAATAGATATCATAAAGAAATCAGCTAATAACAAATGCTGGAAAAGCTGTGTGGAAAAACGAACCCTTCTCTACTGCTAGTGGGAATGTAGACTGGTGCAACCATTATGGAAATCAGTGTGGAGACTCCTCAAGAAACCAGGACTGGAAATCCCATCCAATCCAGCTATTCTCCTTCCTGGTATTTCCCAAAAGAATTAAAAACCTCATACCATAGTGATACATATGCACCCATGTCTACAGCAGCACAATTTGTGACAGCCAAATCTTTGCAACAACAAAATGCTCCTCTCTTAAGGAATGGATAAAAAAAGATGTGATATTTTTATACAACGGAGCATTACTCAGCTATAAGGAAAGACAAATTCAAAGCCTTCATAAGTAAGTGGATACAACTAGAGACTACAATGAAATGAACCAGACCAACAATACGATGTGTAAACATCATTGTCTCCCTGGTGTAAGACGCTGAAAGAAGAAATAAAACCTGAAAGGTATATTAGGGATAGTAAAACAGAAAGAAAATGGAACTTAAAAATTAAATACCAAGGGGCCGGGGAGATGGCTCAGTGGAATAAACGCTTCCCTGGTAAGTGCAAGGGCCTGAGTTCAATCCCCAGTTCCGAAAAAAAAAAAAA
>NW_004524936.1:245826-263428 GCF_000260255.1 Octodon degus
GAAATATGCAAGTATATGTCTATAGTAAGCACTCATTAAATATTTGATATTTTGTTTTATTGTTATTTTATTTCCCCACTAAATATATTTTGTATAACATACTAGGTAGTTCCTAACAAGGCAGAAATTGGAAAGAGTTGACAAGAATGGCCTATTATATAGGAAAGGAATGCTAATTACCTTCGTCTCATTGTAAGTGAGACATGTACATGAACCTCATGCAGTCATCATGCATGAAGACTGTCTTGGATGTGACAGCTAAAGCAAGTATTTCAGTGGTAGCCTTGTTTCAGTTTACATTGCAGTTTAGAGAAATTTTGTTTTTAATAGATTTTGTGAGCAATGTGGCCAGGGTTATAGTTTAGTGTTATAAATGCCTGCCGGCAAGCTCAAGGTCCAAAGATCAATCAATCCCCAGTACCAAAAAATAAATAACTAAAACAAAGCAAAATAAAATGAAATAAATTTTGTGAGCAATTACACAGTTCATATGAAAATGGTCATGTTTATCTTAAATGTGCAACACATATTATGAATTTAATACTTTATCTTTTGAATTTAATACTTTCTTTTATTGATGTTTTTCAATAAAAATTCAGATTGTATTTCTTTTATTATTGATTGTTTCTGCTAATTATACATTGAATAGCAAAATAAATAAAACCTCCTGACATAAAACACTTACCAGTGAGATGTCAAGTATGTCCCACAAAAATTCCAGGAAAGCAAGACAAGTGTTGTCAGTGTAAGCAATAAGCTTGTACAGAACATCCTGTTGTCATATGTGAAGACTGCCTTAGGTATGATAATGAAATAAAGACTTTTTGCTGAGTGCTATTAGTATTTCCATTGTAGTTTATATAGGAATTTCTTTCTGTCGCTCATTTTGGCACTTTGTACACCAAAAACCAGTTGATGTTAAAAATTTTGATACTTTTTATAAGCACTCAATAAATGATAAAAGAGCAATGGTTTATTTTTGTGATTTTTCCTGTTAAGCACTCATTGTTCCATATAACCCAAAATTAAAATTAATAATTCATCAAGAGAAGTATCCTGAAGTTTCAACATGAATTTGACATATCCAAGTTTATGGACCTCTATGACAAAAAAATGTTACACTCTTAATTCCCATAGTTAAATGTCTAGCATACAGTGCACATCATGGCAATATATAAGAAGCTACAAAGGGCTTGGGCAGTCCTAGCCTTAGACGTTTCAGGGTGTGGGCCTCATGGATTTGCTTGCTGTCTGATACTTTCCTCAGCAACATCTCATGTTTCTGGAATATCTAACTTCCTGTAGTTCCCACAGCACTTTTGCTTCATTCTCAAAATTTCATGTACTGCTTCTCAATGATACAGTGTTTGGAATCCTAGGCCTTCTTCTGAAAGCTATGTGAAAGTCTCCCTGTACCACAACACTTACATTATGCAAGCACATAAAGCAAGCTCGACATGATCAATGTCAAGGTATGCTACCACTTCAAGCTGTATCTAGCCCTCTTAGATTATGGTTGCAGAGGTATTTGTATGCCTCAATGGCTGATCTCCATGAAAGTATTTCCTAATTGGACACAAATGAACTGGGCTCACTAGGCATCCATTCTTAAAGCAGTCTTTCATTTTTACACCTTTGAATTTGCAAAGAGAGGTCTTGTTGATTCCTGAGGTGCCTTCAAACTGTCTTTTCTATTGTCTTTATTAAAGGTGCTCTACTTTTTTTTAACTTCTCTATTCAGAATTTATTTATTTATATTTTTTATTTTTAAAGAGAGTACAAATTAGAACTAAAACAGAAAAAATTGCAACTGATACAGGTTTTCACTTAACAAAGAGATATGAATTTCACGGTATTTGTTGGAATTAGTTATCAATAATTATTTAAGTTCCTAAGTCTCTAAACAGTAACAGATTGAATTCTGCTACATTTCTCTGCTCCTGACAATTCATCTCAACTCCTGGGATTGTGATAATCAGCTTTACTGTTACCCTTTGCTAACCATATACCATACAAATTTTGAGAAAAAGACAAGTAATCACAGCTCTGGATTTCTAGCTACAACTAATAAATAATAAATGAAACAATTAAGCAGCAGTTATTTTTATTACATTAGAAACTGAAACTGAGTTTTGAGGATCAATAAACAAATTTACTTTAGTTGAAAAAATCATTAGTATACACTGTATTCAAATGAGGCATGTTTTGCTGCATTTAAGGATGGACAGATATGTATCATCTTTTCTCTCAAAGTTCTCAGAAACTACCTTGGAAGACATGCTTGAAAAATATAGTTGTTCTATAAAACTATGTACAACAAGCTAGACATTTCTGTATTAGACAAAAAGGACTGGGCACAAACGTAAAAAAAAAAATCTAAGGTTTCTTGCTTCATATTTTTTGGTCCACTGTGTAATGCATTTTATTTTCACTTCAAAATGCTTTAAATCAAACTAGCTCAAAAAGTAAAACAGAAAAGTGCTCTATTTTTAGTGTTAATCTTTCAGATAACCATACTCACTGTAGCCACAATTTTTTATATGTCTTTTTTGACTAAACTGCAAATGTTGTATATCCTTTGGTTCTGTCTTTTCTCTTCATTCTCAGGATAGATCTTCAGAATGAGCAGTAACTATGTCACAGTTTGAATTCTGGGGTGCCTCAGAATTTCCTCCCCCACATAAATTAGGCAAGCACCCTGAATCTCAGTTTCCAGGAAATTCTTAAGACATGGGCAAAACATAAGACACTGGTTTTGCTCTCAACTGCATCCTCTTGAGCCTGGTCATTGCTGTCTATTTCTGTCAGTATTTTGAATGCCAAAACTCTAACCAAAACCTCCCACCCAGCTTGACTTACAACATTCTAGGCTTTTTCTTTTTCTTTTATCTTTCATAGATACTGAAAATTAAAAACCATAAAATTTTATTTTATTTGTGAAATAAAAACATATTTTACATAGTAAGAATATAAGATGCTGATGTTAAAAATAAATGTTTAGTTATGAGTTACTCTGGAATATGCTTCACTTTAAATAATCAACATTTCATAATAAAATGTTTACATGTAGCTTCCTAATAACATGTTGAAAAAGACTTAGAACAGTATCCTCCCCATGAAGAAAAACAGCAGCATACTGCCACATTTTGTAAGAATAGGACTTCCTCCCAACACCAAGTACTGAGAACTACAATAATTAAGTATATACAATCAAATGGGCAAGTGGGGCGGGGTGTTGGGAAGATGAAAATGATCAAAGTATGTGCATGTACCAATCTGCCAAAATGAAACCCATCGATCTGTACAACCAATCTTTAAAAAGTGAAAATAAATAAACCAAGTAGTGGTTGAGACAGAACATGCTCTTGACATTTAGAATACTCTCATTATTGAAGATTTTATAATAATCAATATAAACCAATAATAATGATTTGGTTACAAATCTTTAACTTTCAAAAACTCCTAAACAGGGCCAGCCAGATAACTCAGTGACTAAAGTGCCTGCTTAGACAAAGCACAGGGACTGTGGTTTGATCCCCAGCACCACATGTCACGCTGGCACTGCCCTTGTGCTGAGACTGAGAAAGGGAATGGAGTGTGACTATAATCCTAGCACTTGGGAGGCTGCAAACAGGAGGATCACTATGAGTCTGATCTGTGTAGTGAGACCCTATAGATCCTGTACTAAAATACAAAAAAACCTCCTAAATAACTGTAACTTGTGTTATATGGAACAATTGTTTCTAATTTTTTTAATTACCAGAACTAAGACTATGTAAAACTAGAAAAAGATACATTTGAATTGTGACTACATTACATTTCCATTACCATTTAATTCTTTACTTTTCTCAGGATATTCTTTTTCTTGAACAAAACATACAGTGATACTATATGCTATGGGTAGAAAATTAAGAGCCCTTACATACAATTATTTAAAAATGAATTCAATTATTATTGAATATATCATTTTATTCTAAAAAACAAAGAAGCCAAGTAACTACTTTGAAGCAGGCCCAAGTTTCTCTAAACCAAGGATTTGCAAGGCTTCCCAGCTATCCTTTGAGAAAACCCTTCACTAGATTCACTTATTCAGAACAAAAGAAAGTAGGTACAGAACAGGAATGTATGTGGTCATCCAGTAAACTTGTTATTACTTTACTGTCACTAAAATAAAATCCCCAGAAGGTGAAGGAAAAGAATGACACAATACAACACTGCACAGGGTTCAGAGACCCAGAGCAGTCTGCCGCTGCTACTTTTTTCCCTATGAGCTGAGGCTCAAATATTTAGTGAGATTCAGTGGAGATGAAAAAAGAGTGTCTGAAGAGGAAATTAAAAATGAGAGGTACATGTCAACATTTTTTACTTTTGATGAAGTCATATGGTTTCCACCACTGAACAAAATGCAGTGCTTTCTTCCTCTGATCCTCAAAGCTTTCATGAATGCCCTTCTGCCAAAGGCTTGGTTCTAGATCCAACATCCTGCCAATGATTTCCTTTCCAAAAAAATGAGGGAATTTGTGCTGATCTTCAAGGATATGGGCAAATCCTCTTTGGAGGTCAAAATCCACCGAAAAGTAAGGTAAACCTCTAGGAACAGACTTTCTGATGCCTTTTGAAGAAAGATCAATTAATTTCTTGATCATGGACCACCACTCTTCATCAGACTGCATTATGGCTTTCTTAAAATCGACAGGATCCATGTCACCCACTTCCTTTGGGAGAGGAATACATTCATAAACCATGTGATACTATTTCTTCATGCTTATATTAGTTTCTAAAAAGACACAGTCCAATCCTTTATCTTCAAACATCTTTACTAATGATTTCCTAAGCATCTAAATTTCCTCCCAGATGTCTTCATCCAACCAGGTAGCAGCTCAATGATGCTGCAAAGGGACTATCAGGCAGTGCCTCTTGGAAAGAGATTTGACATTGGATAAACATAAATAAACCTTAACACCTATTGCAACAATAAGGTGCTTGGGAAATTGAGAGAGCTGTCAAAACAATACAAACATTTTTCCATTTGTGCAGCAAGATGCTGGTGCTCAGCAATAGCCTGTTTCCTCTGGCTCTCTTCCTCCTTGCCAAGACATCCTCACTCAGCTGCTTTGGATACAAACATGTCATCTAGATTGTAAAATTCTCCATCTGCTTTTCCCATAAACTTAGATGCTATTCTCATTTCTGCTGTTCCCATCTTTTCATTTTTGACTAAATTATTCAGGCTTAGATGATCTTCATCAGGAAAGCATCTGCCTCTTTTTCTTCATGGGTAGCAATCCTGTGTCTCCTCCTACTTCCTGCTTATGACTTCAGAGCCTCTGGTGTGTTCAGTGGCCACGCTCTTCCAGACTCATTGGCCCTGACAAGGATCACTTCTCACCAGTCTGCACTCTCCTCTGCTCCTGTTCTTTTTTTATGACATTTGTGCTACAGTTTCTTTTAATTTATTAGCCTTTTCAAGTTGGGCTTTAAGTTGTTGGGCCAGTTCTGTTTCCCATCATCTCTCCCTTAATAATCTTGGTCCCTAACTTGTTCTTCTCATCAACACTCAGGAAGTGGATGGACTCATCCTGCACACTAGCAAATGTAGACATTATGTCTTCCCAATGTTCTCACACACTCTTGGCTGGCAATTTTTTTTTCCCATTTCTTCTGAAATGTGTCCAGAGTCAATGCTGCAACTTCTTTCCAATGGCTTCTTACTTGAATGTTTCTTCTCCCCTCCTCCATCATATTGTGTCCAATGCATTAATCTTTCATCATTTTTCATGGGTTTTTGGAAGGTACATTGCAAAGAGCCCTGAGCTACTGCTAATATTGATGAACTAGATGGTTTGAAATTTCTAGCACTGCAATGAGATGACATTTCATCAGCATCAGAACATCCTAAGAATTTAGGTCTCAAATTTCCTGGAGAAGCAAACTCTTGATTTTGTCTTGGATTGAATTCTCTTTTATGTGATTCTAAAGACATGTATCTCCTATCTTTCGCATTATCACTGAATTTATCTTTACTTCCATTGCTTGTAATCTCTGTTGTATCATACTTATCTCTTGAACTTTTATTATATTTTACTAAGTCTAATTTCCTACTTTCTTGACTCTTTTGTACTTTATCTGGATATGTTGGTTTCCTCCATTGTTCTTGTCTGAAATCTTCATTTTTGGATGCCATTTTTTCAACTTCTTCTAATTTCAACTAAAATATTTCCAATGACCCATATCTTTCAGCTACAATGTCCTCAAATTTTTTGTTTTGTTTTTTAGTTTATTCTTTCATTCTTTGATAAGACATTCTTAATCCACCATCCTCCACTCCTGAGGCTTTAGTAAGTGATAATGCACTACAGTCTGCTGAGGGAAGACCTGTTCCACCATCCTTCCAATATGGATTCAATTCTTTTTCAAGCAGTTTAGGCTGCTCATGTGCTTCTTCTCTGCTCTATTTTCCTCATCATTTCCTTTTCAGATTTAAGTGATGATGATGACACAGTCTTAACAAACATAAAATTGACAGTCATCCACACATCCCTCTGAATAACCTGGCTGTCATTTTCTTTCTCTAACTCTTTGTCTTTCACTTTCCAGGCATTTTCCCTACCAAGAATCTGGGATGGAGCAGCCTCAACCTACTTGTCCTCAGAGCTTGATAAACTATCAGTTGATTCACTTTTTTTAATATTTCTGTTTCTTGCTCTTTTTTTTCTTTCTTTACTTTTTTGAATGCTTACTTTTTTCTTCTTTTTCTTCAGAGAATGTTCCTTTGAGAACTCCACAATTCGTTCATTGACATTAAATAGCATCCATGTATCCTGACCCCCTAAGTCATTTATGTTACTTCTGCCTTTCTTCTTTTTCAAAATTGCCTTTCACCTGATGCACACCTCTGCCCTGGCATTTAGAGTCTGCTCCTTACATTCTTCAATACTCATCGCACTTTCAAATCTGCCACTAGAACTTGCCATAGTTGTTGTCCTTCTAGGCTTTTTCTAGCAGGCATTTCCAAACCTTTTAAACTACTCACATAAACCCTTTTAAAATGCCACTAAACCACATGGTCATGAACACTTATGGTAGTAAACCCACTCTGACACCAAAATCTATCTTCGTCAATTTTCTGTTTGCTGAAACACAAAACCCAATACTAAGAGCTTGAAGGAGAAAAGAATTACTGTTGCTTACATTTTCCTTCCATAGTCAGTTATTTTCAAGAAAAACAACAAGGGAAAAGGGCCTGAGGATGGGACAGCTGCTAATTCCATGACAGATAAATATTCAAGAAAGAGGAAAGGAAACAGAGAGGAATATGTATCCTTCCCGGTTACAACAAGAGTAGTGTACCTTTTCCAACCAGGCTTCACCTCCCAAGAGCAAATAAGCAATAGTGGCCTTATGATTCAATCATCTTTCAAAGGCCCCGCTTCTGAACACAACAGTCTATAGGGGAACATACTAGACTCAAATAATAAGGGAACACAGTCTTAAATAAAACAAATCAGAAGATTAAATATTGCATACTTTAACTTCTTAGAACCCAAAAATATAAATTAAAGATAGATTATTAGAAACAAGAAGGTAACGTGTGGAGAAAGAAAAGGGATCTAGGAATGGGTAGAGACTGGAAGGTGAAGAAAAGGTGAATTAAATAGTATTAGGGCATAATGTGTATAGGTACTTATTCTACAAGACGATTACAGCTATGTGTCACAAACATAGGACAGTAAAAAACAAAAGAAGAAAATCTCCAGCTGGGTTCTTTAGTATATTTAAATTATTTTCAAGATCCAGCCCAAGAGTAGGCCCGGGGAGTGTGTGGAAGAGCTTCTGGCTACCCTGCACCCGCGGGACCTCTCTAGACCAAACATAGGCATGCCCCATGAGAACCTCTGCCGAACCCTTGGGACACCTCAACCCCACTGAACTCACCACCCAAGCCCACCCAGTGACTGAGAACTTGTACTGCACTCATGGGACCACTCAGATCCTGACCAAACCCAAGCCTGGTGAGTGTGTGGGAGAGCTTCCAGTTACCCTGCACCTGTGGGACCGCTCCGAACCAAACTCAGGCACACCGCATGAGTGAAACCCTCTGACCTGACCTCTGGACCCCTCAACCCATCCAGAGGCTGCCAAGCCCGCCAAGTGAGTGAGAACTTCTGCCTCGCTCTCTGGACATACAAGACCCAGCCGAAGCTGAGGCAATGTAGTAGGTGGGAGAGCTTCCCCACTCTCTTGCACCCGCATGATGCCACCAGACCGAGCCCAGGCCTGGAATATGGGCCTGGGGTGTAACTCTGCAGCTGAAGTCCCTGTAGAGACAGTAGGGGATAGAAGCACCCAGCTAATCCATGAGCAGAACATCTTGCCAGAGGGGCACAACAGGTTCACTTAAAAGGGCTGCAGTAGGAAGGAGTTGAGCAGAGCAATGAGACCCAAGCTAGGCACACCTGGAAGAACTCAAACTTGGTACATCTGCAAGCAAATATCGGTAGGTGCTAAGGTTATAACTACACGAAAACTCTACAACAAAGGTCAGAGGATAGTGTTATACAAAATGACAAAGAGAAGGAGGAATATGCAATCTCACACCCCAGAACCACTCAGAAAAAGTACAGAGGACACTAGCACAGAAGAAATTGGGAATCACACACCGGAAATGTTTGAATCAATAGCATTTGAAATAAGGGAAAAAAATGCACAAGGGTATAGAGCAACTCAGATGAGAAATAACCTACAAAATTAAAAAAAAATCTCTAAAATAATAGCACCTTAATTAAAGAATCAAATGCAGAAACATAGGGAGGAAACCCAATCAAAAAAAATCTCTGTAGCAAAAGAATTAATAAGTACTTCTACAGAAGACAATAATAATAAAAAAATAGAGATTAGAAAAGTGAAGGATTCCCTGAAAGAGGAATAGAGGAAAGAAACAGATTGCATGAACCAGAGTAAGAGATATAGAGGAACATAAAATCTCAATCACAAGCTTTCAAAACCGTATGAGAGGGGCCGGGGAAAGGGCTCAGTGGAATAAGTGCTTCCCTGGCAAGCGCAAGGGCCTGAGTTCAATCCCCGGTTCTGGGAAAAAAAAAAGTATGAGTGAAAATGAAGATACAGTTTCAGATTTTGAAGACGCCATCACAGGTAGTGAAAAGTAAGAAAAGATCTCTTAAAACCAACTAGGACACAGGAAAAAATAATTCATCACCTGCAAGATGATACAAGGAAGAACACTGTGAGACTAATAGGAATGTATGAGAAAGAAGGAGTTAATACAAATGATATAAAAAGAATATGGACAGAAGTAATAGCAGAAAATTTTACAAATATAAGTAAACAATCTGACATTCAGGTAACCAAAGAATAAGGAATGCCAAATAACTTCAACCCAATTAAAAACACACTGAGATATATAACAGTTAAGATGCCAGAAATCCAGGACAAGAACAGTATACAGAAAGCAGGTAGAGAAAAAAAAACACCACATTTAAAGGAAAGCCATTAGAATTATGGCCAACTTCTCTCCAAAACCCATGCAGGCAAGAAGAGCATGAGCAGAGTACTGCAAGTCCCCTATGAAAAAAAAAAAAATTCCAGCCCAGACTAAAATACCCCGCAAAACCTTCTTTCAAGTTTGATGGAGAAGTGAAATATCCAAGACAAAGAACAACTAAACAATTTCATGATGACAAAGCCAACCCTACACACACTACTGAAAGATGTTCTAGAGAGGGACCAAAATGATCAGAATTCCATAAATGAGAACAGAAGGAACCCACAAAATATGGAAAACAATTAAACACAGGAGAAAAAGGAGTAAACAACAGCAGGTAAATAACATATCAATTGTAAGTCAACACATCTCAATTATAACCATCAATGTAAATGGACTCAATTCACCAAATAAAAGAAATAGACTAGCACAGTGGATTAGGAAACAAAATCCGACAATATGCCATATACAACAAACACACTTAACGGATGAAGAAATTCACAGGCTGAAAGCCAAAGGATAGAAAACAATACTGCACACCCCAGAAAAGCTGGGATAGCAATCCTATTCTCAGACAGTCTTAATTTCAAACCAAGAATGATCAAACAAAATAAAGAAGGCCACTATATACTGGTTAGGGGAAAAATTCAAGAGGAAGAGGAAACACTCATAAACACGGGAGCACCCAGCTATATAAGACAAATCTTAATGGACATGAAAAGTCTCATATCCAATACCACAATCTTAACAGGAGACCTTAACACGCCCTTATCACAAAAAGATACGTCAAGCAGACAGGAAATTACCTGTCAGAACTGAACAGGTAAGTAGCAGAACTGAACAAGAAGTAGCAGAACTGAACCAGAGAATGGTACAAATGGATTTAGTGGACATATTCAGAGTGTTCCACAGAACCACAGGAGAATGCACATTTTTTTAAGCTGTACATGGGTCATTTTCTAAAATAGACCACATACTAGTCCATAGATCATGTTTGAGTATATTCCAGAAATCAGAAATTATCCAATGCATATTATATGAACACAATGCAATGAAACTGGAAATAAACAACAAAAGAAACCAGAAAAACCCCTAAATACATGGAAATTAAACAACACCCTACTCAGCAATCAATGGGTTAGAGATGAAATTAAACAAGAAATTCAACAATATCTACAATTCAATGAAAAGTCAAGCACAACTTACTGAAATTTATGGGATGCGATGAAAGAAGTTCTTAGAGGGAATCTACAGCTGTGAACTCACACATTAGGAAAACAGAACGGGAACAAAGAAACACCCAAATGCTGCACATTCAACAACTAGAAAAGGAAGAGCAAACCAAACCCAGAGCCCAAAGACGGGAGGAAATCATAAAGATTAGAGCAGAAATTAATTCAATTGAGACGAAGAAAACAACTCAAAGAATTGAGGAATCAAAAATCTGGTTCTTTGAAAGATTGAATAAAATTGATAAGCCCCTAGCTAACCTCATCAAAAAGAGGAAGGAAAAAATTCAAATACAAGCAATAAGGAATGAAAAGTGTGTAACTATCACAGACCCAGTGGAAATTCAGATTATCAATAGCTACTTTGAGAATCTTTAGGTTCACAGAATAGAAGACAGAGAAGAAAGGGACATATTCCTAGAAAGGTACAAATTACCAAAACTGAATCAAGAAGATAAAACAACTCTCAATAACCTAATAACAGTCAATGAAATATGACAGGTAATAAGAAACCTGCCGACAAATAAAAGTCCAGGTCCTGATAGATTCATAGCTATTTGCACAGGAAATTTATGGAAGATACAATCCCTATACTACTCAAACACTTGAATGAAATTGAAAAGGAAGAAATATTCCCAAAATCATTCTTGGAGGCAAGTATTATACTGATAACAAAACCAGGGAAAGATGTAACTAAAAAAGAGAACTACAGGCCAATCTTCCTCATCAACGTAGATTCCAAAATCCTCAATAAAATCCTAGCAAATAGAATACAGCAAATCATCAAGAAGATCATACACCATGACCAGGTAGGATTCATCCCAGGGATGCAAGATGGTTCTATATTTGGAAATCCATAAATGTAATACACTATATCAATACAGCAATAACTGAAAACCACATGATCATCTCAATTGATGCAGAAAAGGATTTTGACAAAGTCCAACACTCATTTATGTTCAAAGTTCTACACAGAATTGGAACAGATGAGCTCTACTTCAATCTGATAAAAGCCATTTATGACAACACAATGGCTAACAGAATTCTAAATGAGGAAATCTGAAATCTTTTATTCTCAGATCGGGTACAAGACAAGGATGTCATCTATCACCACTCTTATTCAATATAGTTCTAGAATTACTAGTTACAGCCATTAGAAAAGAGAGCAGAATAAAAGTTATAAGAATAGGTAGAGAAGCTAAATTATCATTATTTCCAGATGACATGATACTTTACATGGAACACCCAAAAAATTCCACCAACAAGCTACTAGAATTAATACACAAATTCAGTAGCAGAGCAGGTACAAAGTCAGTTTCCAAAAGTCAACAGCATTCCTCTACACAGATAAAAAACATATTGAGAGGGAAATTATAGAACCAATACCTGTTACAATAGTACTGAGTAAAAGAAATACCTTGGAATTGATCTAACAAAAGAAGTTAATGATCTTAGCAAGGAAAACTATAGTACTCTGAATAAAGAGCTCACAGAGGATTTTAGAAAATGGAAAGTTATTCTATGCTCCTAGATAGGAAGAACCAACATTGTGAAGATGGCCATAATTCCAAAATTGCTGCACTGATTTAATGTAATCCCTATCAAACTTCCACCAACATACCTCTCAGACCTACAGAAATCATTCCTAAAATTTATTTGGAACCAGAAAAGACCCAGAATAGCAAAGGTAATCCTGGGAAACAAAGACAAGGCAGGAGACATTACAATTCCTGACCTGAAATTATACTAAAAGGCTACTATGATAGAATCAGCATGGTACTGGCGACAAAATAGAACTGAGGATCAATGGAATAGATTAGAAGATGAAAAAGCCTCTAAGAATACAATCAGCCACCTTATCGTTGAAATAGAGGCCAAACATCATCACTGGAAGAAAGATAGCCTCTTTAAAAAATGATGCTGGAAAAACTAGCTCTCTACATGTCAAAAACTAAAATTTGACCCAGGTCTATCACCATGCAGTAAGCTAAAGTCAAAATGAACTAAACATCTAAACATTAAAAGAGAAGTACTAAATATCCTGGAAGAGAAAGTAGGACAGGGATAGGAAAAGAGTTCATGAAAAAAAAATCAAATCGTAGTTAAAAGAATTAACAACTGGGAACTCATCTTATTAAGAAATTTTTGCACGTCCAAAGAAATTACCAACAAAGTGAAAAGACAAACCACAAATTTGCAAACAATTTTGACAAATAAGCACTCTGACAAAGTTGTACTCTCTAGAATTTATAACAAACTAAAAAATATAAGAGCCCCAAAATTTAAAGACCCAATCCAGAAATAGGCATCCAAGATGAATACACACTTCTCAGAGGACAAAATTAAAGAAGGGAATAAATATATGAAAAAATGCTCCACATCATTAGCCATCCATGAAATGCAAATTAAAACAACACTGAGATATCATCTGACCCCAGAAAGAATGGCTATCATAAATAAGTCAACTAACAACAATGTAGGAGAGGCTGTGGGGAAAAAGGAGCCCTTTTACACTGCTGCTGGGAATGTAGACTGGAGCAATCATTATGGAAATCAGTGTGCAGATGCCTCAAAAAAACAGGACTGAAAATCTCATTCAAACCAGCTCTTCCCCTACTGGGAATTTTCCTGGAGAAACTGAAAACATCATATCATAGTGATATATGTGTACCTATGTTTGTGGCAGCACAATTTGTGATAGCCAAATCTTGGAAACAACCAAGATGCCCATCACCTGAAGAATGGAGTAAAAGATATGGTATTTTTATACAATGAAGTATTACTCAGCTATAAAGAATGATAAACTCCAAGCCTTCATATTTAAGTGGATGCCACTTGAAGATATACTCATAAGTAAAATAAACCAGGCTCACATGTGTAAATACCATGCAGGCTCCCTAGTATAAGAACTCAAAAAAAAAAGAATTACAAATAGAAAGGTATAACACAATTAAAAGGGAAGTGAAAACTTGAGGATTAGACAATGAAGAGAGACCAATGAAAAAAGTTATGAAACATGACAGGGGCAAAGTCATATATTTACATGTACAAGATGGGCACGGGAATGGTCGTGAGAATCTTCAGAAGGTTTTCCAAACTAGCAATTAATTCATAGAATTCTCATCCTAACTATATATGCTCATACCTGTGAACTAAGCAACTGCACTGAAGATAGCAATGTATAATATTAGGGCCATGCGTGGAGTGCCTGTCATTTTGGTCTTCTGAATACGTGCTGCTTGTCATGACACACTGGCTGCTGTTGTGCTGTCTCTCGGGTAGATATTTTTTGAAAAAGGAAGGGGGTGATGAATGAAGGCAGGAGACAGGAAAAGGGGTGTTTGGGGACTATCCTGCTACAATACTGTATATAGTTAGATTTCTAAACTTCTGTGTAAAAATATGTAATTGTTTATTCCTATTTTTTTAAATATATGTTATTTTTAAAATTTTTTTCTTCATATTCTGTAGGAAACTAAAGTTTAATATATCAATACTTGATGAAAAATACCTGTTCCATGTTATGCTCAAGATGTCTCATATTCAGAAAAATAATGAGGTTAAGTTCAATAGCCTATGTTGTAGGGTAATAACAATAAGCTTCTCTTCTGGAGGGTTAACAACCTAAATTTGCAGACCAAAATTAGAGAAAAAGGAGGGCCACAAGGAAAGCCAACATTCTGACCCTAGCCTTCCAAGGTCAATTAAGACTCAAGACATATGAGAACTTGTACTGTAACATCACGTAATTCAGTAATGTCCCAAATTTTCTGATCAAGGAGATTATGGGGCCACACAGGAAAATGACTGATGATGTAGAGTTTGCCTAAGGAGAGTCACTTGGAGAGAAGACATTCTCTCAGGCTTTCATAGAGAGCAAATTGGTCAAGCAATGGCCGAGACTCATCCACATGGCTGACACTGACAAAGGATGTACAAACTGCAGTACAGTGTTTCAGGATAAATCTTGAGGGGATTTGACTGGCCAGCCTCATCAGATACAAAAGCTACATTTCTTTTTCTTTTTTTTTCTTTTTTTTTTTTTTTGTGGAACCAGGGATTGAACTCGGGCTCTTGTGCTTGCCAGGGAATCGCTTATTCCACCGAGCCATCTCGCTGGCCCCTGCATTTCTTGTTAAATAGGTTTTGCTTTATCTTGGTCTTAAGCATCCAGCAGAAAAGTATAAAAACATTATATAAAAGGGAAAGCCATATTAATATGCTGAGCTATAAAAGGCTCAAGTCAACAACTTCTGCCATTGCCAGTTTTATGGGAAACACACTACTATTATGGACTATTGGACTATATCAGGATATTTTGCTGAATTCACACACCTATAAAATTTAAATGACAATAGAATACCCTTCTCTGACAAAACTATACAAAAAAGGGGATACATATGAATGATCATTTTGTATCCTTGTATTCAAAATAGTTAGGATAAATATACAGCTACATTCTCTTAATTCAGTGAATAGAAAGATTTTTTCTAATAGTGTTTGTAAACAGGATATCTTGTCTGCATCTTGCACAATAACCACTAAGAAAACTATATGCAATGTATTAATTATTGAAACTGTCCTACTAATAAGATTTGAAACTGTCTCATTGCTGCTTTTCAATAAAATTATTGAAAAAGAAAATGCAAGGTCCTGAGTTCAATTTCTCGTACAAAAAAATAAAGTCATATAACTGGAAAAATTGGATCTACTTTATCATCCTGTAAATTGTATCAAGTCTCTGTTTTTATTACTCTGTTATTTTAAAGTCACTTCTATCAAAACTGAAGCTATTCATTTCATTAACAACCTGAAAGCCTTAAACATGCTAGTGAAGAAGAATGTTTAATGAGAAGAGTTTGAATACTATATAAGCCTGTATTTGTCAATATCCTCCGAAAGTATTTTCTAGAGTAGTGCGCGTATGTCTTTGGTAAATGTAAGGCTAGAACAACGTCCACACCAGGCAAGCATGCAGGCATCATTTTCCTTTGCATTTGAATTTCATGCTGTCTTGGTAAATCAGCAATTACTGTCATTGTATGGAAGACAATTACAATTGTAATAGTTCTGAAGAATCAGGAATTATTATTCACCATCATTTTTCAAAGAAGAATGAGTAATAAAATACATTTAAATTTTTGTAGAAATATTTTCATCTATGTGACATTTATACTAGTTTATAATCTGAAATCAATTAAAATAAAATTTATGAATACAAAGAACCCTATCTTCTAAGTGTGTGATTTATCATAAGTGGTTATATAACTTTGTATTTTTCTCTCTATTAAAGTCATACTTTAAATATACCATGATTTATATTATTTACTATGAAGTAATATAAAATTTATATGAAAATGCATAATATATCCCTCAGTGAAAGAGACTCATACATTTTTAAAGAGCCTGGTAGAACTGGTGTAAAATATTACTCACAAAATAGTATGAAACATAGTTGGAGGGAAACAAAAAGAGTCAGAAGTTAGTATTATTTATAAATGGATTCAAAAAATGAGTATAGTTCAAGAAAGAAAAAATATTGATGCTCACCTGATCCAGCATTTTTGCCATCTCCTCCAATAAGTGGAACTGTAATGGATGCAGGACTCCCATCCACAGGCATATTGGTGTACACCAGGGGTAAAGACTGTACCACCACTGGTATGGCCTTCAGTCCACCTATTTTATTTGGCAGGCTGACTGAAGGGATAGTGTGTATCACATGTAAGATCTGCTGGCCACCAGTTCCCTGAGAGGTGGGCAAGACAGAGCTTGGAGCAAGAACAGTAGGAAACTTAGCTGGAATGTTCATGTCAGATGATGATGTGGAAACCACAGGGATCTGAAGAGAAGATTGTGGTTTGGGGGAACATATGGGAGCTTGAAGCATGCTAGCAGGCTGGAGAGGATCTTTAGGCTTGTGAAAGGAGAGGTCAACTGGTTCCACCTGGGGCAGGTTGAAATCATTATCTAGAAGTTCTTCTGGGGGCTCAATCTTGATGTCATTAAACAGTTCTGGGTTCTCCATAGAGCTATCATCCAGGAGTGGTGGAGATGCAATATTACTTCTGTCTGTTGGCTCCAGGGTGTCTCTGTTATGAACAGTGTCAATGACCTAAAATAAGTAAACATATGGCAAGGACAAACAGCAACTGTTAGTACCCTAGCAATATGTAAACTATAAAGGAATAAATAAATCACTATTTCTCAATAAAGGAATACATAGTATTGGAAAACTTACAAAGGAATACACTAAAGAAAAAGAAGGCAAATATTATTGGCACTGTTCCAGGAAACTGATAAAAAATCTTTTCAGTTATTTTTCACAATAACCTTTAGTATTAATTAAAGTGAACATTTTCTGAACATTCTCTGTAATCACGGTACCAAGCTTAGTGACAACATACATAAAATACAGTGAAGAATTATATGCTGACATATTAACAATAGAATAATTTAAGTAGTTTTCAAGTCATAGTATTGTAAGTGATGTTACATATAAAAAAGATTCATTAGAAAAACGAATGAATCATTCCATCCAGACAGGCATGATTTCAAGGAAGAAGTAGTATTTTAGACTAGTCTTGAAGAATTAATGAGATTTCTCCAGGCAGAGAAAAGGTAAAAAAGAAATTTCTACTTGTAGAGATATATAAAAACAAAAAACATGGTTAGAAAATACTGATGCAATATTTAGTTGAATCACTTGCAAAATTGAACTATGGAACTTCTAAATTATGAGAGATTTTAAAAACACACAACTAAATACTGAGCATATATCCAAAGAAAAAGAAATCAGTATGTCAAAGAACTATTTCCACTCCCACATTCCTTTCAGCAACTATGCATAATAGACAGGACATGCAAATAG
>NW_004524936.1:271043-274176 GCF_000260255.1 Octodon degus
TCTATCACCATGCACTAAACTAAAGTCAAAATGGATTAAAGATCTAAACATTAAAGCAGAGACACTAAATCTCCTGGAAGAGAAAGTGGGAGGAACTCTTGAAGACACAAGAATAGGCAAAGAGTTCATGAACAGAAATCAAATCACATGGGAAACAACTGAAAGAATTAACAACTGGGACTTGTTCTTACTGAGAAGTTTTTTCATGTCAAAAGAAATTACCAACAAAGTGAAAAGGCAACCAACAATTTTGGAAAAAATCATGCCAATTACTCAGACAAAGGTCTGCTCTCTAGAATTTATAAAGAACTAAAAAACACTAGGGCCCCAAAATTGAAAGACCAAATCCAGAAATGGGCATCCGAGATGAACACACGCTTCTCAGAGAAAGAAATTAAAGAAGCAAATACATACATGAAAAAATGCTCCACATCACTAGCCATCTACAGAATGCAAATTAAAACAACATTGAGATATCATCCTAACCCAGAAAGAATGGTATCATAACGAAATCACCCAACAAAAAATGTAGCAGAGGCTGTGGAGTAAAAGGAACCCTTCTCCACTGCTGGTGGGAATGTAGACTGGTGCAACTGTTATGGAAAACAGTATGGAGACCCCTTAGAAAAGTTGGACTTCAAATCCCATTTAAACCAGCTATTCCTCCACTGCGAATTTTCCCAGAAGATCTGAAAACATCATATTGTAGTGATATATGTGTGCCTATGTTTATAGCAGCACAATTTATAATAGCCAAATCTTGGAAACCACCAAGATGCTCATCATCTGAGGAATGGTCAAAAAAGATGTGGTATTTTTACACAATGGAGTATTATTCAGCTATTAAGAATGATAAACTCGAAGCTTTTATATTGAAGTGGATGCCACTTGAACATATACTCATAAGTGAAATAAACCAGACACACATATGTAAATATCTTATAGTATCCCTAGTATAAGAACTCAAATGAAGAAATTCAAATAGAAAGGTATAATACATGTAAAAAGAAAGCAGAATCTCAAGGACTAACTAATCAAGAGAGGGAAAGGAGAAGAACTAGGAAACATGAATAAGTCATGCCATACAGTTATATGTAGAAGATGGGCAAGGCAATGATCCTGAGAATCTTCAGAAGATTTTTGAATCTGGCAGTTAATTGGAAAGATTTTCAACCTTACTAACTATATATTCTGATACCTGTGAACTAAGCTACTGCACTGCAGATGGTAATTTGTAATAGTAGTTTCATGCTGGGAGTGCCTATCATTCTGATCTTCTGAATTTGGGTTCCTTGTCATGACATGCCAGTTGCTGCTATGATGTTTCTCCGGTAAATGGTTGTGCAAGAACAAGGGGGTGGTGAATGAAAGTAAGAGACAGGAAAAGGAATATTGTGGGATTGTCTTGCTTCAAGGTTGTATATGGTGAGATTTTTGGACTGATGTGTAAACATAAGAAGTATATAATTTTTATGCCTATTTTTACAATATATTCTAATTTTTAAATGGTTTTTTATCATATTCTGTAGGGACTTAAAGTTCAACATATCAATACCTGATGTAAAATACCTGTTCCATATTATGCCTAAGATGTTTGATATGCAGACAGTGAAGTTAAGCTTAACAGCCTAAGTTGTACAGTAATAACAATAAGCTTGTCTTCTGGATGGTTAACAACCTAAGTATGCAGACAAAAATTAGAGAAAAAGGAGGGCTGCAAGGAAAGCCAACATTCTGGCCCTAGCCTTCCAAGGTCAGTTAAGACTCAGGACATATGAGAACTTTGTACTGTAATGTCATGTAACTCAGTAGTGTCCCAAATTTTCTGATCAAGGAGATTATGGGGCCAAAGAGGAAAGTGATCAATGATGTAGAGTATACCTAAGAAGAGTCACATGGAGAGAAAACATTCTCTCAGGCTTTCACAGAGAGCACATTGACCAAGCAATGGCTGTGACTCATCCACATGGCTGACACTGACAAAGGTTCTACAGTCTGAGGTACAGGATCTCAGAATAAATCCTGAGAGGATTTCACTGACCTTATCAGACCCAAAAGCTACAACTCTTGTTGCATAGGTCCTGCTTTATCTTGTTCTTAACCATCCAGCAGAAAAGTATAAAAACGAAATGT
Organism: Octodon degus; assembly: GCF_000260255.1. Classification (NCBI taxonomy): domain Eukaryota; kingdom Metazoa; phylum Chordata; class Mammalia; order Rodentia; family Octodontidae; genus Octodon; species Octodon degus. Next base: position 273,177 of record NW_004524936.1, read on the forward strand.
AAGAAGTAAAACCATGCTGTTAAGTTGAGCTGTAGGGGACTCAGGTCGACAATTTCTCACATTCCCAGTCAAGTGGAAGACCCAATACTATTATGGGCTACTGGACTCTTTGAGAATATTTTGCTCAGTTTACACACCTATAATATGCAAATGATGGAACTTAACCAAAAAGGGATACAGATGAATGTCCATTTTGTATCTGTGTATTCAAAGTGCTTAGGATATATAGTTATATTCTCTTAATGAATAGAGTGATTTGTTCTAATGGTGTTAGGATATCATGTGTGCATCTTTTACAATAATCAACCACTAGGAAGAATGTATGCAATGTGTTAATTATTGAAACTGTCCTTCCAATTTGATTTGAAACTCTCTCATTGGTATTTATCAATAAATTTATGGGGAAAAAATTTAAAACAATGCCAGAATATTTAGATACTAGAGAGAAAAACAGATCATGAAAAATGGAAAGCCCATCAGAATCATGGCACATTTCTCAACAAAAACAAACAAATGAAAAAGAGCATGGAGTGAAGTATTCCAGCTCCTGATAGAAAATAAATTCCAACAGATGTTGATTTACCCTGCAAAAATTATCTGTTAAATTCAATGGTGAAATAAGATCATTCCATAACAAGGAACAACTGAAGAAATTCATGACAACCAAACCAACCCTACAAAGACTACTGACAAATATTTTGGAAAGAAGCAGACGTAACCACAGCTTCAAGAAAAGCAGAAAAGATCCACCAAACAGAGCAAGCAATTAAAAAAACAGAAAAAGTATAGAACCTATTGCAGGAAAATAACATGAACAAGATAAGCCAATACGTATCAGATATAACCATCAATGTAAATGACCTAAATTCACCAATCAAAAATTCAGACAAGCAGAGTGGATCAAGAAACAAAATCCTGGGGCCAGGGAGATGGCTCAGTGAAATAAGCGCTTCCCTGGCAAGCTCAACGGCCTGAGTTCAATCCCTGGTTTTGCAAAAAA
>NW_004524936.1:274276-278784 GCF_000260255.1 Octodon degus
ATTACATTAACAGAAACAATCAACAATATAAAGACAAGTACTACATGGCATCATTCATAAGAGGAATATAAAAATGTTGATCTCAGCTGGGATGTTGCTCAGAAGTGTGTTGAGATGCTGTTTAATTACTGTTGCCAAACAAAAGACTAAGCAAAAGAAGTGATCTCATAGACATGAAAATCCCTTTTATCTGAATCCTGAAAAGCAATTTAAACTCATTGTCTCTTTTCCCTTTGCTTACTGGCTCCCATTCCCTGATTAAAGAAGTACAATCCAAGTGACCTATGAGGAAAACTAGGAAGTGCATTTCCATAGTTTCTTTGTCATATTTCACAGGCAGCATCAAAAACAGTCAGGTATATTATTTTCTACAAGAATGTAAAGTGTGGGCACAGATGTATTTACACAATGCATCAATATGCATGAAAGACACCACTCACTAATTTTTAGGGACTTTCTGGACTGTGCTTTTTAGGTAAAGAATCCTAAAGAACTAGAAGCTCTGCATTAATAAAGTGGAGACATTTTATGGCAACCTTCCTGTCTTGGTTACTGTACTCTCATTCCTGAAACAAAATATCTGATGCCCAAACTAAGGAAGGAAAGGTTGATTTAGGTCACAGTTTGTGGAGGTCTCAGTCCATACTCAGCCAGTTCCAAGCCATAGTGACACAAGGCAGATGGCAACAGTTCATGGTAGTGGAAATTAGCAAAAGTAACAGTGCTAAAAGAGAAGCAAGTGAGCAAGTCTCTTTCCCTACATTATACTATATACAGGCTACCTGCCTCAGAGTGAGTGTAGCATTCATAACAATAATCCCAGTAATGGACCATGAATCAGTCATAAACTCTAGAAGCTCATACTCATGACTACATGAGGCTTTAGAGGGACATCTACACACAAAACATAATGCTTACTCCCTTCCACAGTACAAAGGTCATTTCCAAGTTGCTGAGTGCTGCCTAAAGTAACATTACTAACTCAAGGTCTTTTGCTTAGCTAATACTTGATTTGCAGTTATACATTTTAATGCAAATATATTATCTAACAATATCCAAAATGGACACTGATGTCTATTTAATATAAAACTCCTCCACCATAGACTTCTGATGCATAAATATGTCCAATCCTCACCCCACTTATACAACATTATTTCACTTTGAGAAAGTCTACTGAAGGTAACTGATGAAAGTTTTGCTAATTGTAACTGCTAAATATTTTGTCCATTCTAACTCTAAAATGGATGCTAGAGATCAGCAGTTGACTGCATCCGAGATTTCAGCATTCCCACACTGAGCCTCAGGACACTGATGTTCCTGTAGAAAAGCTTCTGTTGACTTGGCGTGGATACACAAACGCCTTCATGCTCCACATCTTATGCATCTCGTGTATGATAAGTTACATGTGCTTGTGTTTACAAATACCTTAGACTGTAAGTGTTTATGTCATGTCATTTTACTCTTCTCTATGAATGTACAGTTATTCTAATACAAAGACTAACACTGCCAACTCAAGGAATTACAATTGTCAGAATTTAAATTAATGTTTACATTTCATTTGTTAATGGTAGACATCTATTGCAATAAGTACTTATGTTGGAAATAATCTGGTTTTCTAACCTGTTACAAAAAAATAATTCTTTTTTCCAAATTATTTCTAGGTAGAGTTCATAAAATGTGTCTTAGAATACCAATGGAAATTTTAAAAGAGTTAAAGTTATTTATGAGTCACTTTTATAATCATACAGATGGACCACTGTATTACTGGGACAGGAAATGTTCTGCCAGAGTGTGGGGACTGTGCCTGGGTTTATTATCCGCTGTGTTTCCCTTCTGTCACTAGGTTATGATTATTCCAAATGCAAACAATAAATATTTAAAATGTTAAAAAAATGGACACTGATGAAAGTACACAAACTAAAGAATATACGGATTATTTTTACTTTGTGTAAGATATGTTATAGATGCTTGCTCTTACAACACATCAATATTTGTCATTTGTAGACTAAGTCTGCCTTGTCATCTGACAATTCTTTAAAAGAATCATTTATGCAAATAGGGTCTTATCATTTATCTGTCCTACTATGGTCGCAAGGCGTTCCTAGAACTTTTAGAAGGCTAGATGCTTTGGGATTTGGTCTTTTAATAGTAACTTCCTTAAAGAATAGCATCCCATTTTTTTCTGTATGTATTATAGTCAAATGAGCCTGTTATAACTAAATGAATTTAGCCTATAGCAAGTATTTTCTGGGATTTATTGCTATCTTCTGTAAGCAACTTTATGGAAGAAAACATACTACACTTGAGTGCTACTTGGCAAACTAGGTTTGTAGTCTTTACATCACCTGAAAGGGAAACACCAACAAAACAACTATTCATCAATTTTAAAGGGAATAAGATCTCCAGGAAACAAGAAACAAGTAAAATGAAAGCTAAAAATTAAAGAGTAGAGCTTCTGTTTGGGCTGGTCCAAACTTTTAAGAACTTAGGTGGGCACAGTGGCCTGCAGGAAGCAGGAGAGCTGCTATCTCTGGACCCAGTGGGTGCAGGCATAGAATTTTCCATGCACCTTTAAGAAACTGGTGGACTCTGAGGAGCCTGTTTGATCTGTTAAACTATGCCCTTCCTTAGGCACAAGCTTGCAGATGTGGAGCTCCTGCTGGTGCCAGTCCAAAGTTGCAAGAACTTAGGGGAATGCATGAGACTTGTGATGTGTGGGCTGAGTGGGCACAGGTGAGGAGCTTTCCTTGACCCACTTAAGAAATTTGGCAGACTATGGGAAACCCACAGAACTCTGTCTAGGTGACTATGGGCAGATTAAAAAGTCCAAAATGTAGGAGAAAAGGCAACCTTCATCCTCTAACCCACATAGAAAAAATTTAGGAGACAATGACATATAAGAACCTGGAAATTACGCACGTGTAATCTATGAAATCATAGCAACTAAAGCAAAGAAACAAGTCCATTAGGATATAGAAGCAATAAGATCAGAAATAAGCTCTCACATTTAAAAACAAAGGACAACTATGTTGAAAGGTTTGCATAGAACAACTAAAGAAAACAGAGAGAAAAATAGAGTAGAATAGATAAATGATGGAAACACTAAATGAACAATAGAGGAAAAAATTAGAATGCATGAATCAGATTCAAACAGATATCCAGGATATTAGGAAATCAATTGAAAGAAGGGAAAGACACTTGAATGAAACTGAACATAGACTTTTGGGCCTTGAAAGCAGTGTTGCAGTTCATGAACATGAAAGAAAAGATCTCTTAAAGCTGACAAGAACAGCCAAACAGCTCAACGGATTAAAGTGCCTACAAGCAGGTTCAGGGGCGAGGGGTTCAATCCCCAGTCCTGCTGTGCAGGCCCTGCCCTCAGGACACACAGAGACAGCAATTGAGACTGGGCATGGTGGCATATGCCTGTAATCCCAACTCTTGGGAAGCTGTAAACAGGCATATCACTACAAGTCCGATCCAGTAGTGAGACTCTGAACACCCTGTACACCCTTCCTTAAAATACAAAAAGAAAAACAAAGCTAACAAGGAACCAACAAATAACAATTCAGCAGCTATAAGATAATGCATAGAAAAATAATAGAACAATATATGTCAATAAAGCAGTGGGAGACAGAAGAAATGGCATAAAAAGACTATTTGCAGAAGTTCTAGCAGAACATTTTCCAAGAATGAGAAAAAAAAAAGTTGACATACAGTAAGTGAGCTATATAGCCAAAATCATAATAAATCTACAACTAGGAACATAATAAAAAAGATCTCAGATATTCAACAAAACCCCCACCCCACCCACAGAGTAAGAATTTCTGTTGCGTTCCAGGAACTCCCAGACCCAGACCTAGCCCAGGTCCGGTGAGTGTGTGGAACAGCTTACCGCTACCCTGCACCTGCGGGACCTACTGCTGGTCTCAGCCCAGGCACAGGGTGGGTGAGATCCTCTTCCAACCCCTTGGGACGCCCCCCAACGATCCACAGCACATCCCCCACCCACACAACAAGTAGGAATTTCTGTCCCATTCCTGGAATCCCCAGATCCATTCCTAGCCCAGGCCTAGTGAGTGTGTGGGAGAGCTGCCTCTCCCACCTAATCCAACTTGTCGCTTCCAGGCTCAGCTCAGGCCTGGCACACAGGCTTGGGGTGAAACCCTGCAGCTGAAATCCCTGCAGAAAGAGTAGAGGATAGAATCACTCAGCTAGTCCAGGAGCAGAAAATCTTCCCAGAAGGGCACAACAAGGTTCACCTACAAGGGCAGCAGCACGAAGGAGCTGAGCACAGCTCCCAGACCCAAGCCAGGCAGAGCGGGATAAATCAAAACATTGTACATCTGCACCTGAACTTCAGTACATGCTGAGGTTATAATGACAACAAAGATCTACAACAAAAGTCAGAAGAGAGTGCTACACAAAATGATGAGAAGGAACAAAATGCAACCTCAGAACCCAAGCCCACCTGTAACAAGTGCAGAGGACACTAACACAGAACAAAT
>NW_004524936.1:286325-310306 GCF_000260255.1 Octodon degus
AAAAAAAAAAACAAAAAGAAAATCCAACAATATGCTTCATTCAAGAAACATATTTAATTCAAAAGGAAATTCACAGAGTAAAAGTCAAAGGATGGAAAACTATCCCCCATGCCACTGGAATATCAAAAAAAAGCAGAAGTAGCTATCCTGCTTGCTGACAATATCAACTTCAAACCAAAAATCAAACAGATAAAGGTCGTCACTGCATACATATTAAAGGAAATCAGCATGAGGAAGAGGTAACAATTATAAATATATATGCACCCAATGTAGCAGCACCCTCCTACATGAGAAAAAATTTAACAGACATGAAATATCAAATGCAGGCCAGCCAAATAGGTCAGTGGATTAAAGTGCTTGATTAGGCATACGCAGGGACCGGGGTTCGATCCCAGGTGTTCCCAGCCAGCCCCACCTGCTAGGTATGCTGAGAGGCCATTGAGACTGGGCGTGGTGGTGCACACCTATAATCTCAAACTTTGGGAGGCTGAAAACAGGAGAATCATTATGAGTCCTATTTGTGTAGTGAGATCCTGTATAACCTGTACTAAATACAGTCATTCTGGTATGGATTCCTATAATCAGGTTAAAACATGTATCATTTTCCCCCGTTGCACTGAATCATTGGTCCTTTCCCAACAACTCTAGCCCATGACCACACATCTTAGGAGTCTCTAAATGTTAAAAGAAGCTCTGAGTACCAAGCCAACCAGTGAAGGGAGAGGGCAGAACAATCACAGAGGTAAAAGGTCCAAAGGTGGCTGTGTTACTCAGAACTTACCCTTTTCAAAATGTGAAAGTCATAGTGCTTCTTGCTTGTTCTCAGCTTAAACTTGTTAGCTGAGTTGATTTATTTCTTCAGTTCATTTTGTGCAGCTGAAATGGATGGGAATGTGGCTAAGACAGTGTACACAGAGGCTAAGTCATTAGGCTTAGAGCGTTCAGGGTTGACAGTGCTATCCCCACTGCCACAGCAGAGGGCGTCATGATGCAGCTGCAGCTGCAACTGGGGGTCCCGAAGCATTCGGATCTTGGCACCAATTTTGAAGAGTTCCCCAAAAAGCTTTTTAGCTTCCATGCGAGTTATTGCATCTGGTAGTTCAGTAATTTCCAAGACTTTCCCAGCAACTGCTTCTCCTGCTCCAAGGTCCATGGATGCAGCTTTTTTAGCTCATCTCCTTCCTCAGTTTCCATGCCTGTTGCCTGACTGACCCTGTTGGCTTGGAATGGGTCCATGCATAACAGCAGGAGGGTTGTACTGCAGTGGCTGTCAAAGTAATGGATACCTGGCCATCTCCCTGCCCCATGACAAAAGGTCTAGAAAACTAGGGCATGATGGAAAGTGGTGGTCCAGGGGTGCATATGGTTTTTTGGGTGGATAACTGAGCTGGTGCCAGTGACTGAGTTGGTGAAATAATGGGACTGCTGACTTGAGAGATGTGAACAATATTGTCTACATTGCTAAATTTGACACACTTCTGCCCTCTCTGGTGGTCACAGTAATATTTATTTTGTTTCCACTGAGGGGGTGGGTGGGCACCAGATTGTGGCCTTGAAGCTGTTGGGAACCACATGGCAAAGTAGCTTGAGGAAACTGTACTTCAGGTCCTAGGTGCTGCAAGTAACCAACTGAAGAACTTAAATTATTTTGTTGGCCAGGTGAAATGACACTGTAGTAAACTGGCATTCTGGCTGTGGGCACAGATTCTTGATTAGACTGACTAGAGAACATAACAGGCTGTTGATAAGTTTGATGGGCTACTCCATGAGAACCTTGAGGCAGTGAAACCTGACGTGATGGCACTGAAGGATAGGGTATGATCACTCCTTTCATCTTATTTCTAATGCTGTTGGGTTGACCTCCAACTAGGCTCTGACTTTGGGGCTGCTGAACTCCAACTATTCCTTGGTAGTTTTGTTGCTGGTTGGGGATAACTTGATAACGTGCTTGATGTGCAGGCTGTGGCAATGATTGGTTAAGATGTGAACTATAATGGACAGAAGGGATAGGGCAATACTGAAGCTGACTGGAGTGATAGTGGCCTGGAGCACAATAATAGGCTGGCATCTGCGGTGAGGGCTGCTGAACATATCCCTGCTGCTGGAGCACAGGCTAGTTGACAGGATGAGCAGAGGCGGCATAGCTGGCAGTAAGGACAGGTTGCCCAGGTGGGAGGGGTTGGGGAAGAGAGGTAGAAGGGGCGATGAAGGAAGGCGTGGCATAGGCTTTGCTGTCATGATGTAACCAGACTGCTGTGGAGACTGAAGCACCACAGTAAACTGGAACATGGTGGCATGTGGATCAGAACCATCAGATGGCTGGTGGGCAAGACTCATGTGGCTGAACTGAGAACCGTGGTTTATCCTATGAGAACATGTGATTAGCTGCTGGTTGCTGAGGTGGAGGGAGTTGCAGAGGTGGCTGTGGTGGTCCAGGCACTTGGGTTCTAACTGGCTGTTGAGTCATAGGAGGGTTATACATGACCAGACTCCCATCTGAGTTTATGAAGGCATGACCTATTTGTGGGTTGATAAGAATACTGCCAGGTAGTATGCCTGCCACTTCCAAAGGAAGCAAAAAGAAGCTAGTGCTAGGAGATGAAACTTGCCCATTTAGGCCACCATTGAAGGAAAGAGAACTATGAGTGCTAACAGCTAGGCAGACAACAGGTGCTCCATGAATGACTGAGAGGTGTGCTTGGAATAGGCTGCTGGATGTGAGAAAGAGATCCAGTAGAGGACCCTACACTACCAGAAGACTCAGAATCTGTTTTAGAAAGCCTGCCTATTCTTTTGCTGCTTCCAGAACTATCACCTCTTGTCAGGACTGAGATTCCACTAAAGCTGCTGGCTTTGATTACAGCAGGCTTCAAATTTCTCAGGGAGCTATCTGAATCTGTGCTGCTTCATGGTCGAGGTTCAGAATATTTCAACTCATTCTCAGTGCTGCTTTGATGACTATTTGTTGATCTTCCAAAGCATCTTTAGTAACTCTAAATATCTGGCACCTCTACTGGGTATTACTAGCATACTCATCTTGAATTCTTTTACCAATAATATAATTCTCTTGAGAAAACAGAGAATCTTGTGAAAATATTCAGTCTCTAGCTCTCTAGTATTCTTTCTTCTATAGATTTGCTTCTTCTATCACCTTTCAATTGTATTCTCATCTGGTTATCATCTTTGTCAAAGCTAGAGTTATCTCTCTTGAGGATGTATCACTTCTGAAAATCTTCACCTCTATCATCTTTAATATGCTCATTAAATTTTTGATCAGGTATTGTTTACTATGACAGATTTTCTGCTCTGATCAACACAGCGATCTAATCTAAAGTAAATAGCTATTCTGTGTAATAGCATCGTGTGGTAAGATGTCATTGGGGGGAATTTTTTACAAAAAAGTCATTATTACCAATGAAATATAAAATTTCTTGCTCTAATTTCAGTAGCATTATTCTGTCTCTGGGATTGTTTTTTAATGTATTTACTAAAAATTCATGTAGATCTATGCCAGTTAAATCAGTTTATTCTTGACTGGAATATCTTGATAATATTTGGGGGGGCAACTTATCACTGGCTTTTCTTTCTTCTGCTTCATCTTTTGAGGGCTTCTCCTCTTTTTCAAATGATTGTGTTAACTGGATCTGAATTATTACCTGCAAAGCAATATTGTTGTCAATATATCATTAATTTGTCTCTGCCAAAATGTTCTCATAGTTTTCTGATTTGATAAGGTTTTCAACTGTGGTTGTATCTTCCATTTCTGCCTCCAAATACTTCATTGTTCCAGTTTCATCCTTTATAGCAATAGTACAAGACATCCTCATTAGCAAAGGTTACTTCAGAATTCTGTAAGGAACTTGAAGCCTGATGTGTCCTTTTAATTTGGGACAGTGGTGTTCCACAAAAATGAAATAAAATAATCCAAGGTTTCGTCCCGCACCTGTCAGTCGGGATGTCAATTGTATTGAACCATCTATAATCTGGCAGGACGAGTCCCATGTCCTTGTCACCACTGTAGATTGCCGGATTGAAATGAACTGTCTTTCACCAAATATATCATATTTTTCAGTGGTCCGCATTGCTCCAGAAGAGGAGGAGGTGCTTGGAGCATGGCCTGACAGAGCAATGATGGGTCTGGGTGGGTACGACTAGCAGTCTTACTAAAGGAAACTGACCCCATCACCAGCCTGGACAATGGATCCAGAGGCAGCCACGGCAGCCATGTTTATCACTCTTCATGACTGAGTAATACTCCATTGTATGAAAACACCAGATCTTCTTCATCCATTCCTCAGGTGATGGGCATTTTGGTTGCTCCAAAGATTTGGCTATCACAGATTATGCTGCTATAAACATAGGTGAATATACATGACAATAATATGATGTTTGCAGTTGTTTTGGGAAAATTCTCAGTAGGAGGATAGCTGCTTTGAATGGTATTGCAGTCCTAGTATCTTGAGGAATCTCCACACTAATTTCCATAATAGTTACACCAGTCTACATTCCCACCAGCAGTGGAGAAGGAGTCCTTTTTCCATAAAGCCTCTCCAGTATTTGTTGTTGGTTGATTTCTTTAAGATAGCCATTCTTTCTGGGGTGAGATGGAATCTCAGGGTTGTTTTAATTTGCATTTTATGGATGGCTAGTGATGTGGAGCACTTTTTCATGTATTTATTAGCTTCTGGATTATCTTCCTCTGAGGTGTGTGTATTCATCTGGGATGCTAGTTTCTGGATTTCGTCTTGAAATTTTGGACTCCTCCACTGCTGGTGGGAATGTAGACTAGTGTAACTATTATGGAAATTAGTGTGGAGATTCCTCAAGAAAATAGGACTGGAATACCACTCAAACTGATCTTTTTTAGTTCTTTCTAAATTCTAGAGAGAAAACCTTTGTCTAAGTGCTAATTAGTAAAGATTTTTTCCAAATTTGTGGATTGCTTTCACTCTGCTGGTAAATTTTTGGATGTGCCAAAACTTCTAAATAACGGCAGGTCTCACTTGGCAACTCTTTCAAGTATTACCCATGAAGTTTGATTTTTGTTCATGAACTGTTTACCTACCCCTATGTCTTCAAGGGTTCCTGCTACTTTCTCATCCAGGAGATTTAGTGTTTCTGTTTTAATGTTTAGATCTTTAATCAATGTTGACTTTAGTTTATTGCATGATTGATCTGGGTCAACTTTTAGTTATCAGCACGTAGTGAGCCAATTCTTCCAGCACCATTTCCAAAAAGAGGCTATCTTTCTTCCAGTAAGCATGTTTGGCCCCTTTGTCAAAGATAAGGTGGCTGAGTGTGTTTGTACTTGCTTCCACATTTTCTAATGTATTCCATTGATCCTCAGGTCTATTTTTTGCCAATATCATGCTGATTTTATCACAGTGGCCTTGTAGTACAATTTCTAGCCAGCAACTGTAATGCCTCTTGCCTTGTCTTTTTTTGCCAGGATGCCCTTTGTTATTCTAGGTATTTTCTGGTTCCAAATGAATTTTAGGAATGAGTTCTCTAGGTCTGTGACATATGTTAGTGGTGTTTTGAAAGGGACTGCATTAAATCTATATAACAATTTTGGGAGTATGGCCATCTTCACAATGTTGCTTCTTCCTATCCAGGTGCAGGGAATATCTTTCCATTTTCTGAAATCCTCTTCAATCTCTCTTTTCAGAGTACTTTAATTTTCATTGAATAGATCTTCTAATTCATAACTATTTCATTTTCCACAGTGCCATTGTGAAAGATATTATTTCTCTAATTTCTCTCTCAGTTTATTTGTTATCTATGCAGAGGAAGGCTATTGACTTTTTGGTATTCACTTTGTATCCTGCTATGCTACTTAATTTGTGTACTAATTCTAGTAGCATCTTGGTGGAGCTTTGTGGATCTTCCATGTAGTGTCATGTCATCTGCAAATAGTGACTGTTTAACTTCTTCTTTACCTATTGTTATTCCTTTCATTTCTCTCTCTTTGTCTAATGCCTCTAGCTCATGATTCCAAAACTCTACTGAATAGGAGTGGTGACAGAGTACAACCTTGTCTTGCACCTGCTCTGAGAGTAAAGGATTTCGGCTTTTTCCCATTTAGAATTATGTGAGCAGTAGGATTGTCATGGATGCCTTTTATCAGATTGAGGTAAAGGCCATCTATTCTAATTTTCTGTAGGATTTTGAACGTGAATGAGTGTTGGCCTTTATCGATAGCCTTTTCTGCATCAAGTGCGATGATCATGTGGTTTTTGGATTTAGCTTTGTTGATAGCGTGTATTACATTCAGAGATTTGTGTATATTGAACCATCTTTGCATCCCTGGGATGAATCCTACCTTGTCATGTTGTACAATCTTCTTGATGATTCTACAATGTATTTGCTATGATTTTATTGAGGACTTCTGCATCTCTGTTCATGAGGGAAATTGTCCTGTAGTTCTATTTTTTTAGTTGCGTCTTTCTCTGGTTTTGGTATCAGTATAACACTTGCCTCCAGAAATGATTGTGGGAGGACTGTTTCCTTTTCAATTTCATTGAAGAGCTTGAGGAGCATTGTGATTACATCTCCTGTAAACTTCTTGTAGAAATAGCTGTGAATCCATCAGTACCTGCACCTTTCTTTGTTGGTAGGTTTTTATTATTGGGCTATTGAGAGCTCTTCTACGTTCTTGATTCAGCCTTGGTAATTTGTACCTTTCTAGGAATCTGTCCATTTCTTCTGTGCCTTCTATTCTATAAGAGTAAAGAATCTCAAAGTACCTATAGATGATCTTCTAAATTTTCACTGGTCTGTGGTCATTTTGCCCTTTTCATTCCTTATTGATTGCATTTCAGTACTTTCGTCTTTTTCATGAGCTTAGGTAGGGGCTTATCACTTTTATCTTTCAAAGAATCAGCTTTTTGATTTGTTAATTGTGTTGTATTTTTCCTCTCAACTGCATTAATTTCTGCTCTAGTCTTTATAATTTTGCCCCATCTTTGGACTTTGCGTTTAGTTTGCTCTTCCTTTTCTAGATGTTTGAGGTGCAGCAGTAGGGTATTTATTTTGCCCCTTCTGTTTACCTAATGTGTGAGTTCATAGGTACAAATTTCCCTCCAAGAACTGCTTTCATTGCATCCCATAAGTTTCCATAAGTTGTACTTGAGCTTTCATTGAACTGTATGTATTTTTTAATTTTTTTTTAATTTCATCTGTGACCCATTGGTTGCGAGTAGGGTGTCGTTTAATTTCTGTGTATTTAGGTTTTTTTTTCTTTTTCTGGTTTCTTTTGTCATTTATTTCCAGTTTCATTGCAGTGTGGTCAGATAATATGCATGGGATAACTTCTGTTTTCTTGCTTATACTTAAGCATGACCTATGGACCAGTATGTGGTCTATTTTAGAAAATGAGCCATGTGGCACTGAGAAAAATGTGTATTCAGCTGTGTTTGTGTGGAGCACTCTGTATATGTCTACCAAGTCCATTTGTTTCAAGCTGTGGTTCAGTTTTGTTATTTCTTTGCTAAGTTTTTGTCTGGTTGACCTATCTTTTTTGGATAAGGGGGTGTTAAGGTCTCCTGTTAAGATTGTGGTATTGGATAATATATTTTTACTGTTGATTAAGATTCGTCTTATATAGTTGGATGTTCCCCTGTTGGGTACATACATATTTATGAGTGTTACATTTTCCTCTTGAATTTTTTCCTGAACTAGTATATAGTGCCATTCTTTATTTTGTTTCATCATTCTTCATTTGAAGTTCAGAATTTCTGTGAACAGAATTGGTCCCCCTGCTTTTTTCTGAGTTGCTGGAGTATGTAGTATTGTTTTCCATCCTTTGACTTTCAGCCTATGAATTTCTTTATGAGTTAAGTGTGTTTCTTTTATACAGCATATTGTTGGATTTTGCTTCCTGATTCACTGTGCCAGTCTATTTAACTGGTGAACTAAGTCCATTTACATTAATGGTTATACTTGAGATGTATTGACTTAAGATTAATTGGGTTGATGTTATTTGGAATTGTATATGCTTCAATTACCTGCACATCAGATTGTTTCCCCATATTTTGGAAGTTTTCTGTTATTACTTCTGTCCATATTCTTTTTAAATCATTTGTGTTGACTCATTCTTTGTTATTGATGCCCTTTAGTCTCTGTTGTTCATCTTTGCATTGTCTTGCATGTGACAAATTATTTTTCCTTGCATCCTAGATTTTTTTTTCTGGCAGAATCAGGGATTGAACTCAGGCTCTTGGGCTTGCCAGATCGTAGTTGTTTCTAAGAGATCTTTTCTTACCTTTTCACTAGCTGTGATGGTGTCTTCAAGATCTGAAACTCTATCTTCACTTTCATTCAAATGGGTTTGCCAACTTGTGATTGAGATTTTAAGTTCTCTATATCTCTTTGACTCTGCTTCTTGTTATGCATTTCTTTCCTATATTGCTTATTCAAGGATCCCATTATTTTTCTATTGTTCTCTAATGTTTTATCTCTGTCTTCTTTAGAAGCAGTTATTTATTCTTTCATTATAGTTATCCTTTCCTGTTTCACTTCAGAGATTATTTCTGATCTGATTTGCTCTATATGTTTCTGCAGTTGTTTCTTTACTTCAGACTTTATTAATTCAGAGATTTCTTTTCTTATTTTAGAGATTATTTCTGATGTGATTTCCTCTATACCTTTGTGCAGTTGTTTCTTTTCATCAGATGCTATTTATTTAGAGATTTCAGCTGTGTGCTTGCCAGTTTCTTCTATGCTAGTGTCTCCTGCATTTGTTCCATGTGGCTCGGGGTCTGAGATTGCATTATGCCCCTTCTCTTTTTCATTTTGTATAGCAGGGTCCTCTAATCTTTAAGTAGAGCTTTCATGCAGTTATAATCTTAGCACCTACTGAAGTTCTTACCCAAGAAAGATTATGCGGTTAAGGCAGTTATAGTTTTATATGTACCAAACTACAATTAGGAACACCAATAATGGGTAGTGATATTTAGCAGTTGCCAAACTTTCATAACTAATGGATTTGTATTTTAGACAGTAAGAGCAAGCACTATGTCTATATAGCTAAGCAGATATTAAATTGGGAATTTCTAACTAAGTTAGTTCCCCTAAGTTCTGTCTGATCACCTCCCTTTGATGTATATGGGTCTTCCATGCAGACTAGTTCACCCTGGTTACCTTTTGCCCCCTCTCTCAGTGAAGAGAAAAAGGGAGAATGCTCTCATAGGTCTGGGTCTAGCAAAGTGTCCCACCTTACTGGGCCTTCATCTACAAAGTCTGAACTTGTCCCAATGTGCTTGGCTTGGTTCTGGCTGCTGTGCTCATCTTATTCCTGATGCAGCCCATGGAAGTGAACCTGCTATGCCCCTCTGGCAAGATGTTCTGATCCTGGATTTGCTTGGTGGTTCTGCCCCCTTGCCTCTCTTCAGCAACTTCAGCTGGAAAGTTTCATACCAGGTTTATATGTCCACCTGGGTTTGGTGGTTCCTGAGAGCATGGTGGAAGGTCTCATTCACAGGCCAGGTCTGGGCTGTGCCCAGAGGGGACCGGTGGGTGTAGAGGAGCAGAAGCTCACTCACATATATGTCCAACATGGGCTGGGTCTGAAGAGGTCCTGAGAGCACAGCTGAGAGTCTCAAGCACAAGCCCGGTCTGGCACCTAATTATTATTTTTTTTTTTGGGAAGGGGGGAGGGATACCGGGGATTGAACTCAGGCCCTTGCGCTTGTCAGGGAAGCACTTATTCCACTGAGCCATCTCCCCAGCCCCAGCCTAATTATTTTAACTGTCCTACTAACCTGCTCTGAAACTTTGTCATTGAAGTAAAGATTTTCATGGAGAGGAAACTGTCTCATTGTTATTTCTTTCTCATTAAAATTAAGAAAAAATTTTTTAAAAAAAATTGAAAAGAAGAAAAGATTTATTGAAAGGAAGAGTTAATTAATTGTTTGATCAATCTTGCATGTCTATATATCCAGTAATCTGAGCAACAAATCTGATGATAACATAATATAATATAACAATTATTGTTAATTTTCTATTCTTGTTTTGAAATTATGTACCATTTTATTGTTTAATGTTGCTTTGTTTTTCTTTCTTTTCCCTCTTTAAAATAAAAATTAGAAAAAATAAAAATAAAAAATAAAGAACAAAAAGTGTGAAACGCTACAGACACTAGAGAAACTCAGATCATTAATAGCTACTTTGAAAATCTTCACTGTCACTGGATGGAAAACCCGGAAAAAATGGAGAGTCTCCTAAATACATATGAAATGCCAAAGCTGAGTCAAGAAGACAAATGCTCTCTGAATAACCCAGTAATGAGAAACAAAACTGAAAATGTAATAAAGATCCTACCAACAAAGAAAATACCAGGTCCTGAAGAATTCACTGCAGAATTCTACAAAACTGAAAGGGAAGCAATTCATCCAAACTCATTTTTGGAAGCAAGTATTAGTCTTATTCCAAAACCAGAGAAAGATCCAAGTAAAAAAAGAGAACTACAGGTCAATCTCTCTAGTGAATATAGATTCAAAAATACTCAGTAAAATACTAGCAAACAGAATGTAGAAAATCATCAAAAAGATTACATGTTGTGACCAAGTGGGAGTCATTCCAGGAATGCAGGGATGGTTCAACATATATAAATTCATGTAATACACCACATCAGTACAACTGAGAACAAAAATCACATGATCATCTCAACAGATGGGGAAAAAAAGCCTTTGACAAAATCCAACACTCATTCACTACCTGATAAAAGCCATGAGAAACCAACAGCCAACACCATACCGAATGGGCAAAAACTGAAGACCTGTATTTCCAATTTAAGGACAAGACAAGCATGTCTACTGCCTGCACTCCTTCCTGTTCGATATAGTTCTAGAAATGTTAGCCAGAGCAATTACAAAAGAGAAAAACATAAAAAGCGTAAGGATAGTAAAAAAAATAGTCAAAACATCATTATTTGCAGATGACATGATACTCTACATAGGGTAACCCAAAATCTCCACTAAGAGTCTTACAGATTTAGTCAGGAAATTCAGCAATGTAGCTGGATACAAAGTCAACATCCAAAACTCAGTAGCATTTTTGTGTACAAATAACACAATTAGAGAGACACTAGGGAAACCACATCATTGAAAATTGTTTCTAAAAAATGCAATACTTAGGAATCAATCTCACAAAGGAGGTAAAAGATGTATATGGTGAAAATTGAACTCTGAAAAGAGAGATTGAAGTGGATTTGAGAAGATGTAAAGATATTCCATGCTCCTGAATAGGAAGAACCAACACTGTGAAAATGGCCATTCACCCAAAATTGTTATACAGACTCTGTGCAATCCCAATTTAAAAACCATCAGTATACCTTCATAGAGCTAGAGAAAAATTTGCTAAACTCATTTGTAAAAAGAAGAGACCGAGAATGTGAAAAGCAGTACTGGAAAATAAAGTAAAAGTAGGCGGTACCACAATCCCTGACCTGGAATTATACTCTAAAGCTGATGTAGTAAAATCAGCATGGTATTGGAACAGAGATAGACCTCAGGATCAATTGAACAGATTAGAAGAAGCACAGACAACAGCAAAGACATCCAGCCACCTTATCTTAGACAAAGGTGCCTAAAATTTTCACTGGAAGGAACATAGTCTCTTTAATAAACAGTGTTGGAAAAACATTGTTTTTACATGCTGAAGAATAAATCAGGGGCCAGGGAGATGGCTCAGTGGAATAAGTGCTTCCCTGGCAAGTGCAAGGGCCTGAGTTCAATTCCCGGTTCTGCCAAAAAGAATAAATCAGACTCACATTTATCACGATGCACTAAATTACAGTCAAAATGGAAAAAATTTAAATGTTAAAAGAGAAATATTTATTCTCATTGAACTAAGAGAAAGTAGCTGTATATCTAGCCTATCTTATATATACTTATATTTTTTCACTATAAAACAGTCCTTTATTTATATCCCCCTTTTTTGCTTTGTTTTGTCAGAGATTAGTTTTCCACTGCTGTTAGAAAAGCTATATTTCCAGAAGTTTTTAAGACTCTTTTCAGGGGCTGGCGAGATAGCTCAGTAGTCTAAAGCGCCTGCTCAGGCAAGCATGCAGGGACCTCGGTTCGATCCCCAGCACCACATGCCATGCCAGCCCGCCCCCAGGGTGCACTGAACTGACCATAAAAAAGAAAAAAATAAATAAAGGAAACATTAAAAAAAAGAATCTTTTCATACTTGATGCCAGTCCAAAAATTGTAGGTACTTGAATTCAGCAAAACAATACAATATAGTCCAATAGTCCATAATAGTAGTGAGTCACCAGCAAATCTGGCAATTATCTGAAGTTGTAGACTTGAGCCATTTACAGCTCAGCATATTAATACAGCCTTACTTTCTACTAATAGTGTTTAGAAAAGATATAATGTCTATATCTTATCCTCTGAATAACTACTATGAATACAACAATATGTAATGTATTAGTTATTGTAACTGTTCTAACCAATTTTGAAACTGATTTCTTTTTTATCTTTTTGCTCATTAAAATGAATTTTAAAAATTGCAAAAAAAAATAAAATGAAGATTCTTATACAATTTAAAAACATAAAAACAAAAAGGAAAATACTATAAGTATCAACTTCCCAAATAAGCACTCACTGTAACTTTCACCTTGAATTATTCTGAGATAAATATAATGAACAGCCACATGCATAAAATATGCATTTGGAGAACACCTATAGGTATATTTTTTTGTTTAATGGAATAATTGCCATTAATGTTGGGTCATAATAAATCAGTTTCTATTTTTCTGACCAAAAAATAAAAAGAAATATTAAATTTTCTGGAGGAAAATATATGTCAAAATATTAAGATATACGGGTAAGTAGAGAGTTAATGATCAAAAAACAAACTGCATGGAAAATACTTGAAATAATCAACTGGGATCTCATCTTTTTGAAAACTTTTACACCTCAAGCGAAATCTCCAACAGAGAAAAGAAACAACAAACTGCAAAAAAAAAAATTATAGACAACTGTTCCTCTGACAAAAGCCTTCTATCTAGAACACAAGAATAATTTTTTAAAAATCCAGTCCCCCAAATTCAAAGACCCAATCAAAAAATGGGTCTCAGATATGAGTGCACAGTTTTCAGATAAAGAAGTCGAAATGTCAAATAAATATGTGAAAAAATATTTAACATCATTCATCATGCAAGAAATACAAATTAAAACAACATTGAAATTCCATCTCATTCCAGAAAGAATGGTGCACACCTAGAAGTCAGCCAATATCAAATAAAAACTTATTTGTGGAGAAATAAGAACTCTTCTTCACTCTTGGTGAGAGTGCACTATGGTACAACCACTATGGAAATCAGAGTTGAGAATCCTTAAAAACCTAGGATAAAAGATCTCATTCAATGTCATTATTTTAGCCCTGAGATATTTTCCAGGACTAAAAACATCACATGACAGTAATATGTGTATTCAGGCTTATAGTAGTATGCTTTAGATAAACGTGAAACTTTTGTTGGTAAATGGATGCATCTAGAGGCCATACTCTTAAATGAAATAAATCAGACCCACATGTGCAAACATTGTATCATCTCTTCAGTGTAATAACCTGAAAGAGAAAATGCAAATCAAAGGGTATAATACACACTAGGAAAAAGGGAATGAACTTACTCAAAGGGAAAGAACTACTGATTTGGGGAAGGACAACTATAATAATGATTGATTTTTGCCTCCTTTTTTCAATTGTCCTTGCTCTCTTCTTAATTTCTTATATATTTCTTTTTTTCTTTTTTCTTCCAATTTTATACGCATATACATTGTAATATGACTAACTGGTTTGAAGACGACACTATGCATTACAACAAGTATTGTGAAATTCATATTACTTTATTTTTTTATTTTTTCCCATAATTTTATTGATAAACAAATAGCAATGAGACAGTTTCAAATCAAATTCTTAGGACAGTTTCAATAATTAACACATTCCATACTCTCTTCCTAGTGGCTATTTGCTGTACAAGATGCAGACATGATATCCTATTTACAAACACTATTAGAACAAAGCCCTCTATTCATTAAGAGAATGTAACTATATATCTATCTTAGCCATTTTGAATACACAGATACAAAATGGACATTCATTGTATTCCTTTTTTTGTTAAGTTCTGTTATTTGACTATTATAGGTGTGTTAACTCAGCAAAATATTTTAAAAGAGTCCAGTAGCCCATAATAGTATTGGGTCTTCCGCTTGACTAGCAATGTCAGAAATTGTTTTTATTTTTTTTCTGTTCAAAGTTTTATTGACAAACTTATAGCAATGAGAGAGTTTCAAATCAAATCGAGAGTACAGTTTCAACAAATAATACACTGCATATATTCTTCTTAGTGGTTAATTGCTGTACAAGATGCAGACTTGTGATCCTACTTACAAACACCATTAGAAAAAATCATTCTATTCATTAAGAGAATGCAACTATATATCTATCCCAATCACTTTGAATACACAGATACAAAATGGACATTCATAGTTATATCCCATTTTTTTAAGTTCCGTTATTGAATATTATAGGTGTGTAAACTCAGCAAAATATTCTAAAAGAGTCCAGTAGCCCATAATAGCAATGGGTATTCTGTTTAACTGGCAATGTCAGAAATTGTTGACCTGAGTTCCCTACAGCACAACATAACAGCATGGCTTTACTTCTTATACTTTGTTTTTATACTTTTCTGCTGGATGGTTAAGAACAAGATAAAGCAGGACCTATGCAACAAGAGTTGTAGCTTTTGGGTCTGATAAGGTCAGTGAAATCCTCTCAGGATTTATCCTGAGATCCTGTACCTCAGACTGTAGAACATTTGTCAGTGTCAGTCATGTGGATGAGTCATGGCCAATGCTTGGCCAATGTGCTCTCTGTGAAAGCTTGAGAGAATGTTTTCTCTCCATGTGACTCTCCTTAGGCACACAGTACATCATCAATCATTTTCCTCTTTGGTCTCATAATCTCCTTGTTCAGAACATTTGGGACACTACCGAGTTACATGACGCTACAGTAGAAGTTCTCATATGTCCTGAGTCTTAATTGACCTTGGAAGGCTAGGGCCAGAATGTTGGTTTTCCTTGCAGCACTCTTTTTTCTCTAATTTTGGTCTGCAAATTCAGGTTGTTAACCCTCCAGAAGACAAGCTTATTGTTATTACCATACAACCTAGGCTGTTAAGTTTAACCTCACTATCTGTCTGAATAAGAAACATTTTAGGCATAACATGGAACAGGTATTTTTCATCAAGTATTGATATGTTGAACTTTAAGTCCCTACAGAATATGATGCAAAAACATTTAAAAAATTTAAATATATTTAAAACAATAGGCATAAAGAATTATATAATTCTCATGTTTACACATAAGTGATATTACTTTAAGTGAAATTCAATATCACTTGTAATTTTTGTTTTAATACTTTTTTTTTGTTTTATGCTTCTTAATAAAATGACCCCTGAAGAAAATAGGCTCAGAAGGATCATATTTCAATTTGATAAGGTATACAAAACAATGGTTATCATATTAAATGGAAAAAGCAACACTGAATGCCGTCCTTTTAATATCACATAGAAAGATGCCTAATATCAAAATTTCTATACAACATAGTAATTCAAGCACTATTGAGAGCAATCAGGAAAAAGAAAAGAATAAAAGCGACATATAAGGAATGCATAATTCAAATTTATTATTGTGACATCCTATGTACAATATCAAGGTAGTGTGAAAAATATCCAATCATAATAGATAACCAACCTCAGCAACTTAGCAGAAAACAAAATCATTGCACAAAACTCAACAGAATTTGTGCACACCTATGAAGAGCTCAAAGGGAAGCAATTCATGAAAACAATACGATTTATTATAGCATTAAGAACAAACTTAAGACACAGCCCAAGCCCAGGTCCAGCGAGTGTGTGGGAGAGCTTCCAGGCTGTGCCCCCTCAATTCCACTGGACACATCGCAAGCCAGGCTTGTGAGTGAGACCTTCTACTCCGAACAACTCCAGAACCAGGCTAAGACCAGCCTGTGAGAATTTGTGCCTCATTCACTCAGGATCTCTCAAGACACAGAACAAGCCCAGGTCCTGCATGTGTGTGGGACAGCTTCTGATCTCCCCATTCTTGATGGATCCCTCTGGATGCAGTCCAGGACCACTTGTAAGTGAGTCCTTCTGCCCTGCTCTCTGCACCCCTCCAAACCCAGCCCAGGCCTGACATACAGGACTAGTGTGAAACCCTGCAGCTGAAGTCCCTGCAGACAGGCTAGGGACCAGAAACACCCAGCTAATCCAGGAGCAGAACATTTTGCCAGAGGGGCACAGAGGGTTCAACTCCAAGGGCTGCAAGAGGAAGAAGCTGAGCACAGCAGCCAGACCCAAGTCAGGAACAATTGGATGATTCAGACCTTGTAGATCTGCACCCAGTAAGCTCAGACACTTTGCAAGACCCAGATCTATAAGAGCATCGTGCCTCTTCCTCTCTTGACTGAGAGAGGAGACAGAAGGTAGCCAGGGAGGGTAACTAGTCAGTGTGAAAAACACCAGGTATATCAAGGTGAGGGGATCAGACAGAACTTAGCAGAACTACCTAAAATACAAATTCCCAATTTAATATCTGCTTATCCATACAGGTATAATGATTGCTCTTATTGTCTAAAATACAAACCCATTACTTACAAAAGTTTGCTAAATATCACCCATTATTAGTGTTTCTTATTCTAGTTCTGTAAATACAAAACTATAACTGCCTTAATGATATAATGTCTCTGGGGAAAGAACCTCAGTAGGTGCTAAAGTTATAACTGCA
Organism: Octodon degus; assembly: GCF_000260255.1. NCBI lineage: Eukaryota > Metazoa > Chordata > Mammalia > Rodentia > Octodontidae > Octodon > Octodon degus. The sequence continues at coordinate 303,143 of NW_004524936.1, forward strand.
CCAAAGCTCGCTCTACACAAAGATCAGAGGACACTGCTATACAAAATGACAAAGAGAAGGAGCAAAATGCAAACTCAGGCCCTGAGCCCATGTGGAACAAATGCAGAGGACACTAGCACAGAAGAAATTGGGAATCACACAACTCACATGTCTGAATATGTCTGAAGTAAAGAAAAAACCTGCAGAAAGGTATAGAGGAACTCATATCAGAAATAACCTCTGAAATAAAAAGGAACTCTCTGAACTAATAGAGTCTGAAGTACAGAATCAACTGCAGAAACATATTAGAGGGAATCAGATCAGAAATAATCTCTGAAGTAAAAAAAGAAAGGGTAACTATAATGAAAGAATAACTGCCTCTAAAGAAAACACTGCTAAAAAATAAGGAAATAGAAAAACAATGTAATCCATCAATGAGCAACACAGGAAAAGAATATATCAGATGAAGCAGAGTCAAAGAGATATAAAAGAAATTAAAATCTCAATCAAAAGCTTGCAAAACTGTTTCAGTGAAAGTAAAGACAGAGTTTTAGATCTTGAAGATGCTGCCTCAGCTAGTGAAAAAGTCTCCTAAAAATAATTAGGATGCAGGAAAAAAATAATTCATCCCAGGCAAGACAATGCAAAGATAAACAATGTGAGACTAAGAGGCATCAATGAGAAAAAAGGAGTCAATACAAATGATATAAAAAGAATAGGGGCAGAAGTAATAGCAGAAAACTTCCCAAATATGGGACAATAATCTGACATTCAGGTAACCAAAGCACACAGAATTCCAAATAACACCAATCCAATTAAAACCACACTGACACTTATAATAGTGAAGATCCCAGAAATCCAGGACAAGAGCAATATTCTTAAAGCCACCAGAGAAAAGAAACAGATCAATTTTTTTTTTGGCAGAACCAGGGATTGAACTCAGGCCCTTGCACTTGCCACGGAAGTGCTTATTCCACTGAGCCATCTCCCTGGCCCCAATAGATCACATTTGTGAGTGTTTTTTTTTTGTTTTGTTTTGTTTTTTTTTTTTTTGGTGGAACCAGGGATTGAACTCAAGCCCTTGCGCTTGCCAGGGAAGCACTTATTCCACTGAGCCATCTACCCTGCCCTCCAATAGATCACATTTAAAGGAAAACCCATCAGAACAATAGCAGATATCTCTTCACAAACCATGAAGTCAAGAAGAGCATGGACCAGAGTACCTCAAGTCTTCTATGAAAACAAATTCGAGTCCAAACTACTGTACCCTGCAAAACTCTTTCAAGACTGATTCAGACCAGAAATACAAGAATTCTTCAATATATGGAAATACATCAATGTAATTCACTATATCAATAGAGCCAAATCCAAAAGTCACATGGTCATCTCAATTGATGCAGAAAAGGCTTTTGTCAAACATCGACATTCACTCATGTTCAAAGTCTTAAAGAAATGGGAACAGATGGCCTCTACCTCAGTCTGAAAAAAGCCATCTGTGAGGACCCAATGGCTACTGAAATCTTTTTTTTTTTTTTTTTTTTTTTTTCGGAACTGGGGATTGAACTCAGGTCCTTGCACTTACCAGGGAAGTGCTTTTTCTACGGAGCCATCTCCTCAGTCCTACTGAAATCTTTTATTCCCAGATCAGATACAAGGCAAGGATATCCTCTATCACCACTGCTATTCAATATAATTCTGGAAACATTAGCTAGAGGCATAAGACAAGAGAAAGAAATAAAAGGAACAACAATACGTAAAGAAGAAGTTAAAATATCATTATATGCAGAGGACATGACACTCTACCTGGAAAGCCCAAAAACTCTACCAAAAAGAAACTAGATTTAACACACAAATTCAGTAGCATAACAGGATACAAACCCAATACACAAAAGTCAATATCATTCCTCTACACAGATAACTAACACTCTCAGAGGGAAATTAGAGGAACATTATACATTAGCACCACAGAAAATGAAATACTTAGGAATTAACTTAGCTAAAGAACTCAAAGATCTATTCAATGAAAATTAATATACTCTGAAGAAAGAGATCTAGAAGATTTCAAAATATGGAAAGGTTTTCTCTGCTCCTGGATAGTAAGAACCAAAGTTGTGAAGATGTTCATACTACCAAAATTGTTTTACAGATTTATTACAATCCCTATCAAAATACCACCAACATACCTCACAGACCTAGAGAAATCATTCCTAAAGTTTATCTGGAACCAGAAAAAAACAAGAATACCAAAGGCAGTCCTGGGAAACAAAGACAAGTCAGAAAGCATTAGAGTTCCTGACGTGAAATTATACTACAAAGGTACTGTCATAAAATCAGCATGGTATTGGCAAAAAATCAGAAGAGAGTATCACTGGAATAGACTAGAAGGTACAGAAGTCACTATGAACATATCAAGCCACCTTATCTTTGACAAAGGGGCCAAACATACTTAATGGAAGAAAGATAGCCTTTTTAACAAATATTGCTAGAAAAACTGGCTCTCTACACGCCCAAAGTAAAACTTGATCCAGATCTATCACTATGCACTAAGCTAAAGTCAAAATACATTAAACATTAAAACAGAAACACTAAATTTCCTGCAAGGGAAAGTAGGAGGAACTGTTGAAGACATAGGGGAGGGCAAACAGTTCGTGAACAAAAATCAAATTGCATGGGAAATACTTGAAAGAATTAACAATTGGGACCCCTCTTATTGAGAAGTTTTTGTACATCAAAAGAAATTACCAACAAAGTAAAACCAAACCCCACAAATTGGGAAAAAATCTTGATGAATAAGCATTCAGACAAAGGTTTGCTGTCTAGAGTTAATAAAGAAATAAAAAAAAAATTAGGGCCCCTAAATATAAAAACCCAATCCAGAAATGGGCAACCGAGTTGAACACACATTTCTCAGAGGATGAAATTAAAGAAGGAAATAAATGTATGAAAAAACTCTCCACACCACTAGCCATCCATGAAATGCAAATTAAAACAACACTGAGATATCTCACGCCAGAAAGAATGACTATCATAAAGAAATCACCCAACAACAAATGTTGGAGAGGCTGTGGGTAAAAAGGAACCCTGTCCACTGCTGGTGGGAATGTAGACTGGTGCAACCATTATGGAAATAAGTGTGCAGAGTCCTCAAAAAGCAGGACTGGAAATCCCACTATCCCCATCTTGAGAATTTTCCAATAGGAAGTATAAACATCATATCATAGTGATATATGTGCAACTATGTTTATAGCAGCATGGTTTGTGATAGCCAAATCTGGGAAACAACCAAAATGCCCATCACCTGAGGAATGGATTAAAAACATATGGTATTTTTATACAATGGAGCATTACTCGTCTATAAAGAGTGATAAACTCGAAGCCTTTAAGTGGATGTCACTTGAAGCTATATACATCAGTTAAATAAACCAGAACCACATGTGTAAATATTGTATAGTCTTCCTAGTGTAAGAACTCAAAAGAAGAAATCAAAATTGAATGGTTTAACACAATTAAAAGGAAAGAAAGAACCTAAGGATTAGTCAATGAAGAGAGGGCAATGAGAAAAGCTAGGAAAAATGAAAAGGGCAATACCATACATTTATATGGTATAGGTTAAGGCAGTGATCTTAAGAATCTTCACCAGGTTTTTGAAACTACCAGTTAATTGGTAGGATTCACACCCTGACTAATTATATAACCTGATACCTGTGAATTAAGCAACTGCAATGAAAGTAGCAATGTGCAATACAAGGGCCATGCTCCAATTTGCTTGTCATTCTGGATCTCTAAATATGTACCGCTTCTAATGTCATATCAATTGCTGTTATACTGTCACTCAAGTAAACAATTGTTTTTTAAAAAATGGGTAATAAATGAAAAAAGAGAAGATAAAAAAAGCCATAAGACTGTCTTGCTACAGTGCTATATATGATTACATTTCTAAATTTCTATGTAAAAATATGAAATTGTTTAACCCTATTTTTATTACATATTTTTTATTTTGTTTTCTTTTTGTTCTTCACATTCTGTAGGGATTTAATGTTTAACACATTAATAGTTGATGGAATATACCTGTTCCATGTTATGTCTAAGATGTTTGATGTTCAGACTGATAGTGAGGTTAAGTTAACCAGCCTATGTTATAGGGTGATAATATCATTAAGCTTCTCTTCTGGAGGGTTAACAACTTAAGTCTGCAGACCACACATCAGTAAAAAGAAGGGCTGGAAGGACAGCCAACATTTTGGCCTTAGCCATTCAAGGTAAGTAAGGACTCAGGACCTAAGTGAAACTGTACTGTAGCATCCTGTAACTCAGTGGTGTCCCAAATTTTCTGATCAAGGAGACTATGGGGCCACAGAGGAAAATGACTGACAATGGACAGTTTGTGTAAGGAGAGTCACATAGAGAAAAAACATTCTCTCAAGCTTTCACAGAGAGTAATTGGTCAAAGAATGGCCATGACTCATCCACATGACTAATACTGACAAAGGTTCTACAGACTGCAGTACAGGGTTTCAGGGTAAATTCTGAGGGGATTTGGCTGATCTTTTCAGATTCAGAAGTTACATTTCTTGTTATACAGATCTTGCTTTATTTTGGTCTTAACCATCCAGCAAAGAAGTATAAATAGGAGACATAAAAACTAAAGCTATATTAATATGCTGAGTTGTAAAAGGCTCAAGTCAACAACTTCTGACATTGCCTGTTGTATGTATAACCCATTACTATTATGGACTACTGGACTATATTGGATTATTTTGCTGAATTCACACACCTACAATATTTTCCTGCTATAATTTTGTTGATGGTTTGATTTCTAAATTTCTGTGTAAAAATTTGTAATTGTTTTTTTTTTCACATTTTATAGGGATTTAAATTTTAGAATACCCATGGTTGTTAGAAAATAGCTGTTGCATTTTATATCTATAGTGTTTGATATTTAGACCAATAATGATGTTAAGCACAACTGCCTTTGTTACAAGGTAATAATATCATTAAGCTTCTCTTCTGGGTATTTATCAACTAAAGTGTGCAACCCAAAACTTAGCAAGATAGATGGGCTAAAAGAATAGCTATTATTTTGGCCCTAGCCATTCAAGGTCAATGAGGACTCAGGACATAAATGAAACTCTGCTGTCACATACTATAACTAAGAGGTATGCCAAATTTTCTAATCAAGGAGATTATGGGGCCACAGAGGAAAGTCACTGACCCTGTATCATGTGCCCAAAGAGAGTTACCTAGAGAGAAAAAATTCTCTCAGGCTTTCACAGAGAGTAAATTGGTCAAGCAATTGTTGTGATTCATCCATATGTCTGACACTGACAAAGTTCTACAAAGTGCTGTATAGGGTTTCAGGGTAAATCCTGAGGGGATTTGACTGACTTTGTCAGATACAAACGTTACATTTTTAGTTATCTAGGTCTTCCTTGCACTTGGTCTTGACCATCCAGCACAAAATTGTAACCAAAAGGTATAAAAAATAAAGCTATAGTAATATGCTGAGCTATAGAAGACTCAGGTCAACAACTTTGGACATTTACCTGTTGTGCTGATAACTCACTACTATTATGGCCTATTGTACTATATTGCATTATTTGCTAAATTCATGTACCTACAATCTTTGAACTGGCATCAAGTATGAAAAGATCCTTTAAAGACTTCTCCAAATGCAGTATCTATAACTGCACTGGATCACCCATCTCTGACAAAACAAAACAAAATGTGGGATATGTCGGGAGCCATGGAAGCTAGGAAATTGGTCAACTGTGTGTACATGCTACTAGGCCTCAGTGCCTGAAGGAAACAAGCTACCTCAGTACTGAGATAAATGTCCTGTCTGATTGAGGTCAGCTATTAGTCGCTAAGCAACCTTGTATCATGTTTTACTAACTTTTCACAAGTATAAGTAATACACAGTTTTGTTGTGGAAAAAGAAAGAAAAGGAAAGAAAGAAGGAAGGAAGGAAGGAAGGAAGGAAGGAAGGAAGGAAGGAAGGAGGGAGGGAGGGAGGGAGGGAAGGAAGGAGAGAGAGAGAGGAAAAGAAAAGAAAGAAAAGAAAAGAAAAGAAAAGAAAGAAAGAAAGAAAGAAAGAAAGAAAGAAAGAAAGAAAGAAAGAAAGAAAGAAAAGTTATACAGCTACTTTCTCTTAGTTCAGTGAAAAGGATTGTACAATATTGTTTAGTCAGGACATCACATCTGCATCTTGTCCTCTGAATAACTACTATAAAGAGAACACTGCAATGTATTAATTATTGTAACTGCCATACTCACCTTTTGTGAAACTGTTTCATAGCTATTTTATCTTTTTTTCTCATTACAATGAATATAAAAATATAAGAAATGATAAATTTGAATCATTTGTGGGAAAATGGAAGAACCTTGAGACCATAGTAATAAGAAAAATAAATCAGACTCATAAACTTAAATATACCACATGAGATATTTATGAAAATCTCAAATTCTAACTTAAGAGCAAATAAATGATGAATATGTAAAGAGATAAATCTTTCTCCTCTGGGAACTGTATTAAGCAATGAAAGAATTGAAAAGAACAATAAGCAGGAACAAGGAACCACAGTCAAATCTTTTGACAGTTAAACAAAATTGATTAACCTTTAACCAAAAGAAAGCAAAAACTCAAATTAATACAACTATTGATGAAAATTGGGATATTACAAAAGATTCCTATTTTATCCTGATGCTCATTAAGGATTATTTGGAAAATCAATATTCTCTATTCTCTAATAAATAGGAGAATCTAGAAAGTTAAAAATAAATGTTGACACATGTGACCTAACAAGATTAAATAGGATATAAAAATATAAACATACCAGTAGCACGCAAGGATACTGAAGAAATAGTAAAAAGTCTCTAACAGGACAAGCCCAGAACATGATACTTTCTCTGCTGAATTTCATCAGATTGACAGGAAAAATTCTAAAGAGCCCCACATTATTTCATGAAATAAAACTTGAACAAATACTTCCAAACTCATTCTACAGGGCAAATATCACTGTGCAAACAAAACTTAACATAGATGCACATATCTTCAATAAAATACTTGTAAACTGAATTGAACAGCATATGAAAAAAGATAATACACTATATCCAATTTATTTTCTTTCTGGGAAGAATAATCATTCAATATCCATAAATTAATGTATGAAATACAACAGATAATAA
>NW_004524936.1:310406-317656 GCF_000260255.1 Octodon degus
TATATATCTCACATGACCATTCCAACTGGCACCAAAAACTCCTTTCACAATAACAGCGCTGAAATAAACTAGGTGTAGAAGGATCACAGTTCAAAATAACAAATTATTTACATATCGCATCTCCATTACCAACATCCAATTGCACTGGGAATAACTGAAAGCATCTCCTCTGAGTTTATTACACATCTGCTCTTTTGGTTTTTTCTAATATGGAAAAGGATGCTATTTAAATTTGTTCTTCCATACCTAATATTTTTAATCTATATGCTTTAATGATTTTTTTCTTTATAATTAGTTTTCAACAATTTCATTTTTATGTATCTTGGTATGATTTTATTCAAATTTCTTGTGTGATAGGTTCATTTTTCTTGGAAAGGTGGTGCTATAATTTCAACTAAATTCAGAAATTTTAAATCTTAAAAAAAAGAAATTTTAAATCTTTAAGTATTTATTGCCTACCTCTTTCTACTTTGAGAATTCTAATTATATAAATATAAGTTTCTTGATTTTGGCACAGAGTTTACTATTATTTGACTGATATGTAAATTCTTTCTTCATTTTTATTTTTTAATTAATTTTATTGAGAAAGAAATAGCAATGGGACAGCTGCAACACAGGTTAGTAGGACAGTTGCAATAATTAATACATCGCATATTGTTGTCTTTGTAGTAGTTATTCATAATATAAGATGCAGACATGATATCTTCTCTAAACACTATTAGTACAAATTTTTCTTCTCATTGAACTAAGAGAAAGTAGCTGTATATCTATCCTAACTATGTTGTATATACAGATATACATGTATTTTTTAACTAAAAAATGGTCCTAATTTCTTTCCCCCTTTTTTTGTTTAATTTTGTCAGAGACAGGTATTCCATAGCCATTCAAATGCTGTAGGTGCATGAATTCAGTAAAATAATCCAATATAGTCCAGTAGTCGATAATAGTAGTGGGTAACACCTTAGGTTTGCAGACCAAAAATTTAGAGGAAAAAAAGGGCTACAAGGATAGCCAACATTTTGGTCCTAGCCCTTCAAGGTCAGTGAGGACTCAGCACATAAGAGAACCTGTACTGTAGCATCCTGTAACTCAGTGGTGTCCCAAATTTTCTGTTCAAGGAGACCATGGGGCCACAGAGGAAAGTGATCCATGATGCATAGTGTGCCTAAGAAGAGTCACATAGAGAGAAAATATTCTCTCAGGCTTTCACAGAGAGCAAACTGGTCAAGCAATGGTCATGACTCATCGACATGGCTGACACTGTCAAAAGATTCACAAGGTGCTGTACATGGTTCCAGGGTAAATCCTGAGGGGATTTGACTGACCACACCAAATACAAAACTTACATTTTTTTTGTTATATAGGTCTTGCTTTGTCTGGGTCTTAACCATCCAGCAAAAAAGTATAAACACAAAGTATAAAAAGTAAAGCCATATTAATATGCTGAGCTGTAAAAGGCTCAAGTCAACAACTTCTGACATTGCCAGTTCTGCAGATAACCCACTACTATTATTCATTTTTATTTTAGATAATTTTAATGTTATATTTGCTTAAGTTTGTAAATAATTTATTTGCAATGTGCAATTATAAATCTCATCCTATGTATTCATGTCAGAAACATTTCTCTAAAATTCACTGTCTACATCTCATATCTTTCACATTTCAATATTTGTCTAAAATTTTTAATGTACTATAAAATTATTGATTTTCAGTAAATTTAATGAGAAAAGAATTTTAAAAATTAAATTAGAGGTGAAAGGATATGAACTTTAGAAATTCAGAGTTAGGCTAAGCCTAGATAAAGTTTAATCTGTTATCACAGTTATCTCAACGGCATTAGGAAGTAGGAATTTAGACCTTAAGGAAAGCAACAAGGTGCTGAGGCTCTGATAGCGGTAACTAGCTTACTGAGGAATACTTGAAAGAAAAAAAATGCTGTCAGAAATGTTCACTCTGAAGACCTTTCTGCAATGTAAGAATCAATCATAGATTATTATGAAAATATTGTTTATTTTCTTTTTTATGAGCAGAATATATTTATTGAGGGAAAGAAAGCTCCTGTCTGAGAGAAGGACAGGACGGGGACCTGAGCGGGTTGTCCCTTGTTTATTTTCTTGAGTGTTATAATACTGACGTTATGTAGAAAATTGTCACTTGCATTTGCTTTATGCTGGGTTATTTAGAGATGAAATTTCTTCATCTAGATTACTTTCAAAATGTAAGAAAATGTGTGTGTGTATGAGAGAGAGAGAGAGAGAGAGAGAGAGAGAGAGAGAGAACACAGAGACCGAGAAAATATGTACCAAAATATTCACAGAAAATGGTTGTGGGAGACCTGCATGATCCTGTTCATATATTTCACAAAAGAAATTTACTTCTAAGAGATAATCAGGAAACAGAAACAAAGGGCAGGTTATAACGAAGTGCTCATTTGTATGGTCTCATGAGATAGCAGCTCAGAAGTCAAGCTATATGTGTATCCTGAGAAAGATATCCACCTACTAATCCTAAACTATGATACTAAACAATTCAGAGAAAAAATAGGAGGCTTCTTTGCTCTGGCATGATGCCAACACTGAGAGGTGTTATAATACAAACTCCCTATTTTTGTCATCTGTGATATAACCAGTGTTCTGTGACCATGAACAATAACTACCTGAACTTTACTAAATGCAGAAATAGTAGAAATAGTAAGAGACAAAAAAGGAACTTAGATCATACACAGAATGTCTACACAAAACCAATTACAAATTGAGTTCAGCTTCCAGAAATTTGGTACACTTCAATAATGTACGGGTAAACATTTCTAGAATTGCACTTGTATTTCATTACAACTGCTGAACACAAAACAAAGTAGCTATATAGGCTTGATTACATTTCACTATTTTTTATTTTATATACAATAGATTTTTACCAACACTACTTAAACTGACATTCTTCACAGTATAAACTATGACTAAACTACACTAACCTTTTATAATACGTTTTATAACAATTATCATATTTCAATGTACAAATAGTTTCTAAATGGTAACAGGTGTACATAAGATGAACAAGACATGTAATTGGGTTTATATCATTAAAATATTACAAAGGAATCTCATTCATTATACACATGTAACTTAAATTCAATTCATGGGCCAAATACTTAATGATCAAAAACAATTAAAATATGATTCCTAATTATAAATCACATAGTTTATCTGGAAATATAAAAAAGAACAGATAAGTGATACATACAGAAAGCTGGATACTCAAATTTGTAAGAAATTCCAAGGATTTTACCAGGGAAATTTGACTATAAATTTTGCATTTCGCTTAAGATTCAGAAAGATTGGACTAATACCTAGCAGAGTTCACGGGTGCATAAGTCAAATAATCTGTTTTAAATGTTTGCTCAGACTGCTCAAAGCCAGTTCCTTCCCTATAAAATAGGAAGACTAAGAATAATTAAATATATATGACAAGGCTGGGGAAAAAGCTCAGTAGAATAAGCACCTGCCTGGTAAGTGCAGGGTCCTGAGTTCAATCCCCAGAACCACAAAGGAATAAATAAATTAATTAATTAATTAATTAATCAATTTACCTCGTCTACAGTGTTAGATATTTGCTTTAAAATTCTTCTGAGAATTTCTGCCGCGTTCCAGGAACCTCCAGACCCAGTCCTAGCCCATGTCCCATGAGTGTGTGGGAGGGCTTCCTTCTACCCTGTGCCAGCGGGACCAGTCCCAGCCAAGGCACGGCATGGGCCAGACCCTCTCCCACCCCCTTGGGACGCCCCCCACCACTCCGCAGCACCTCCCTACCCTGCCCGTCAGGTAGGAATTTCTTCCCCGATCCAGGAACACGCAGACCCAGTCCGAGCCCAGGACCAGTGAGTGTGTGGGAGACCTTCCTGCTGCCCTGCGCCAGTCAGAAAAAATACCAGTCCCAGCCCAGGCACAGTGTGGATGAGACGCTCTCCCACCCCCTTGGGATGATCCACACCACTCCGCAGCACCTCCCCCACCCTACCCGCCCACTACGAATTTCTGTCCCGTTCCGGGAAATCCCAGACCCAGTCCTAGCCCAGACCCAGTGAGTGTGAGGGAGAGCTTCCTCTCCCTGCTACTCCAGCTTGCACTCTCCAGGCACAGCTCAAGCCTGGCATACATGCCTGGAGTGCAACCCTGCAGCAGCAATCCCTGCAGAGAGTGTAGGGGATAGATCCACCCAGGTAGTCCAAAAGCAGAACATCTTGCCATGGGGGCACAACAGGTTCACGCTAAAGGGCAGCAGCGGAAAGGAGCTGAGCACAGCAGCCAGACCCAAGCCAGGCGCAGCTAGATAAGTCCAAACTTTGTAGAGCTAAACCTGAACTTCAGTACGTGCGAAGGTTATAATTACAGCAAAGATCTACAACAAAGGTCAGAAGACAGTGCTACACAAAATGACGAGAAGGAACAAAATGCAACCTCAGAATCCAAGCACACCCGTAACAAATGCAGAGGACACTAACACAGAACAAATTGGAAATCACACAGCTGAAAGCACTGAATCAACGGCTTCTGAAATAAAGAAACAGCTGCAGAAAGGTATAGAGGACCTCAGATTGGAAACGAAAAAAGAAATCCCTGAAATAATAACATCTGCACTAAAGAATCAAATGCAGAAACATATGGAGGGAAACAGTGCCCACCCAGAACAAGTGAGGAGGACACTAGCTCGGATCAAAGGCATGAATTAATAGCGTCAATAGTAAATTAGCAGCAGCAGAAAGATATAAAGTTAGAAAGCAATTCTTTTCTGAAATAAAAAAAGAACTCTCAGAACTCACAGCAGATGAAGTAAACAAGCAATTACAGAAACATAGAGAGGAAACACAATCTGAAAAAAAAACACTGAGGTAAAAAATTTATAACAGCTTCTAAAGAAGATATTGATAAAAAAAAAAGGAGATTAGAAAATGGACGGATTCCTTAAATGAGCACTACAGGAAAGAAATAGACCGCATGAAGCAGAGTCAAAGAGATATAGAGGAAATTAAAATCTCAATCACAAGGTTGCAAAACAGTTTAAGTGAATGTGAAGACAGAGTTTCAGATCTTGAAGATGCTGGTGTAGCTAGTGAAAAGGTAAGAAAGGATTTCTTAAAAACAACAAGGATGCAGGAAAGAATAACCCATCACCTGCAAGATGATACATAGATGAACAATGTCAGACTAATAGGCATCAAAAAAAAGAAGGAGTCAATACAAATGACATTAAAAAAATATGGGCAGAAGTAACAGCAGAAAACTTCCCAAATATGAGGAAATAATCTGACATTCAGGTAACTGAGGCATACAAAACGCCAAGGAGGCTCAACCCAATGAAAAACATATCGACATATAATAGTCAAGATCCCAGAAATTCAACACAAGAACAATCTACTGAAAGACGCTAGATAAAAGAAGCAGATCACATTAAAAGGAAAAACCATCAGAATTACGGCCGACTTCTCTTCACAAACCATGCAGGCAAGAAGAGCATGGAGCAGAGAACTTCAGATCCTCTATGAACATAAATTCCATCCCACACTACTATATCCTGCAAAGCTCACTTGCAAATTTGATGGAGAAGTGAAATACTTCCATGACAAAGAACAGCTAAAAAATTTCGTGCTGACAAAGCCAACTTACACGGGCTAATGTAAGATGCTCCAGAGAGGGACCAAAATGATCAGAACTCCACAAATGAGATCAGAAACAACCAACTAAAAGGGTAAGGAATTGAACACAGGAGAAAACAGAGTAAATGATAACAGGTAAATAACATGGCAACCCTAAGATAATACATCTCAATTCTAACCATCAATGTAAATGGACTCAATGCACGAATTAAGGGAAATACACTGGCACAGTGGATTAGGAAAAAAAATCCAACAATATGCTGCTTACAAGAAATATATGTAACTCATAAAGACATTCATAGGCTGAAAGTGAAAGGATGGAACACAACACTACACCTCAGAAAAAAGCAGAGGTAGCAATCTTATTCTCAGATAGTCTCAACTTCAAACCATCAATGATCAAGCGAAATAAAGAAGGCCACTATGCACTGGTTAGGGGAAAAAGTCAAGAGGAAGAGGTAACACTCATAAATATGTATGCACCAATCACGGGAGCAGCCAACTACACAAAGCAAATTTTAATGGACATGAAAAATCTAATATCCAATACCACAATTTAACAGGAGTACTTAACACACCCTTATCTCCAAAAGGGGGGTCAACCAGACAAAAACATAGCAAAGAAATAAGGGAACTGAACCAGAGTTTGAAAGAAATGGACTTGGTGGACATATACAGAGTGTTCTACACAAACACAGATGAATACACATTTTGCTTAGCTGCACATGGGTCATTTTCTAAAATAGACCACATACTGGTCCATAGGTCATGCTTAAGTATATGCAAGAAAACAGAAATTATCCCATGCACATTATCTGACCACAGTGCAATGAAACTGGAAATAAATGAGCAATGAAACCAGAAAAAAATTTTCAAAACATGCAAATTAAATAACACTCTACTCAGCAGCCAATGGGTCACAGATGTAATTACTCAAAAACGTCAACAATATCTAAAATTCAATGAAAATTCAAGCACAACTTATCGTCATTTATGGGATACGATGAAAGCAGTTCTCAGAGGGAAATTCATAGCTGTAAACTCACACATTAGGAAAACAGAACGGGAAAAAATAAATACCCTAATGATGCACCGACAACAACTAGAAAAGGAAGAGTAAACCAAACCCAGAGCCCAAAGACGCGAGGAAATCATAAAGATTAGAGCAGAAATTAATTCAATTGAGACGAAGAAAACAATTCAAACAATTAAAAAAGCAAAAACCTTGTTCTTTGAAAAATTAAATAAAATTGATAAGCCCTTAGCTAAACTCATCAAACTGAGGAAAGAAACAATTCAAATACAAGCAATAAGGAATGAAAAGGGTGTAATTACCACAGACTCAGTGGAAATTCAGAACATTATCAATAGCTACTTTGATAATCTTTACTCTCACAGAATAGAACACACAGAAGAAATGGAGAGATTCCTTGGAAAGGTACAAATTACCACAACCGAACCGAGAAGATATAACCACTCTCAAAAGCCCAAAAACAACCAATGAAATACAAGATGTAATTAAGAACCTACCGGCAAAGAAAAGTCCAGGTCTGGATAGATTCACAGCTGAATTCTGCAAGACATTTACAGAAGATGTAGT
>NW_004524936.1:318323-332960 GCF_000260255.1 Octodon degus
CAATAGCACCGAGGAAAATGAAATACCTTGGAATTAACCTAACTAAAGAAGTCAAAGATCTTTTCAAGGAAAATTATAGTACTCTTAAAAAAGAGATCATAGAGCATTTCAGAAAATGGAAAGATGTTCCATGCTCCTGGATAGGAAGAACCAACAGTGTGAAGATGGCCATACTCCCAAAGTTGCTGTACAGATTTAATGCAATCCCTATCAGACTACCACCGACATATCTCACAGACATAGAGAAATCATTCCTTAAATTTATCTGGAACCGGAAAAGACCTAGAATATCAAAGGCGCTTCTAGGCAATAAAAACAAGGCAGGAGGCATTACAATTCCTGACTTGAAATTATACAACAAGCCTACTGTGATAAAATCAGCATGGTACTGGCATCAAAATAGACCTGAGGATCAAAAGAATAGGTTAGAAGACACTGAAGCTCCTACAAACACACTCAGCCACCTTATGTTTGACAAAGTTGCCAAACATACTCACTGGAAGAAAGATAGCCTCTTTAACAAATGGTGCTGGAAAAACTGGCTCTCTACATACCGAAAACTCAAACTTGACCCAGGTCCATGACCATGCACTAAACTAAAGTCAAAATGGATTAAAGATCTAAACATTAAAGCAGAGACACTAAATCTCCTGGAAGAGAAGGTATGAGGAACTCTTGAAGACATAGGGGCAGGCAAAGAGTTCATGGACAGAAATCAAATCGCACGGCAAACAGTTGAAAGAATTAACAACTGGGAACTGCTCTTACTGAGAAGTTTTTTTCATGTCAAAAGAAATTACCAATAAAGTGAAAAAGCAACCTACAAATTTGGAAAAAATCATGAGAAACAAGTACTCAGACAAGGGTCTGCTCTCTAGAATCTATAAGGAACTAAAAAACACTAGGGCCCCAAACTTCAAAGACCCAATCCAGAAATAGGCATCCGAGATGAACACACACTTCTCAGAAGAAGAAATTAAAGAAGCGAATAAATATATGAAAAAATGCTCCACATCACGAGGCATTCATGAAATGCAAATTAAAACCACACTGAGATATCATCTCACCACAAAAAGAATGGCTATCATAAAGAAATCACCCAACAACAAATGTTAGAGAGGCTGTGGGGAAAAAGGAACCCTTCTACACTGCTGGTGGGAATGTAGACTGGTACAACCGTTATGGAAATCAGTAGCGAGACTCCTTAGAAAAGTTGGACTAGAAATCCCCTTTAAACCAGCTATTCCTCTACTGGGAATTTTCCCAGAGGATCTGAAATCATCATATCACAGGAATATATGTGTGCCTATGTTTATAGCAGCACAATTTGTAATAGCCAAATCTTGGAAACAACCAAGATGCCCATCACATGAGGTATGGTTGAAAAAGATGTGGTATCTTTACACAATGGAGTATTATTCAGCTATTAAGAATAATAAACTTGAAGCCTTTACATTGAAGTGGATGCCACTTGAACATATACTCATAAGTGAAATAAACCAGACACACATATGTAAATATCGTATAGTCTCCCTAGTATAAGAACTCCAAAGAAAAAATACAAATAGAAAGGTATAATACAAGTAAAAGGAAAGCAGGATCTCAAGGACTAACTAATCAAGAGAGGGAAAGGAGAAGAGCTAGAAAACATGACAATGTCAAGCCATACAGTTATATGTAAAAAACGAGCAAGGCAATGATCCTGAGCATCTCCAGAAAATTTTTTAATCTAGCAGTTAATTGGAAAGATTCTCACCCTGACTAACTATATATAATGATACCTGTTAAGTAAGCTACTGTACTGCAGATGGTAATTTGTAATAGTAGTTTTATGTTTGGAGTGCCTGTCATTCTGGTATTCTGTATATGGGCTGCTTGTCATGACATGCCAGTTGCTGTTATGATGTCTCTCGGGTAGATGGATGTTCAAGAAGAAGGGGGTGGTGAATGAAAGCAAGAGACAGGAAAAGGAATTTTGTGGGACTGTCCTGCTTCAAGGTTGTATATGGTGAGAGTTTTGGACTTATGTGCAAACATGAGAAGTATAGAATTCTTTATCCTATTTTAAAAATATAATCTAATTTTTAAATGTTTTTTATCATATTATGTAGGGACTTAAAGTTCAACATATCAATACTTGATGAAAAATACCTGTTCCTTATTATGCCTAAGATGTTTGAAATGCAGAGAGATAGTGAGGTTAAGCTTAATAGTCTAAGTTGTTTGATAATAACAATAAGCTTGTCTTCTGGATGGTTAACAGCCTAAGTTTGCAGACCAAAATTAGAGAAAAAGGAGGGCTGTAAGGAAAGCCAACATTTTGGCCCTAACCTTCTAAACGCAATTAAGACTCAGGACATATGAGAACTTGTACTGCAACGTCATGTAACTCAGTAGTGTCCCAAATTTTCTGATCAAGGAGATTATGGGGCCAAAGAGGAAAGTTATCGATGATGTAGAATGTGCCTAAGGAGAGTCACATGGAGAGAAAACACTCTCTCAAGCTTTCACAGAGAGCACATTGGCCAAGCAATGGCCGTGACTCATCCACATGGCTGACACTGACAAAGGTTCTACAATCTGAGGTACAGGATCTCAGGATAAATCCTGAGGGGATTTCACTGACCTTATCACACCCAAAAGCTACAACTCTTGTTGCACAGGTCCTGCTTTACCTTGGTCTTAACCATTCAGTAGAAAAGTATGAAGACGAAATATAGGAAGAAAAGCCATGCTGTTATATTGAGCTGTGGGGGACTCAGGTCAACAATATCTGACATTGCCAGTTAAACAGAAGACCCAATGCTATTATGGGCTACTGAACTCTTTTAGAATATTTTGCTGAGTTTACACACCTATAATATTCAAATAACAGATCCTAGTAAAAAAAGGGTATACAGATGAATGTCCATTTTATATCTGTGTATTCAAAGTGGTTATGATAGATATATAGTTACATTCTCTTAATGAATAGAATGATTTGTTCTAGTGGTGTTTGTAAATAGGATTTCAAGTCCGCATCTTGTACAGCAATTAACCACTAAGAAGAATGTATGCAGTGTGTTAATTATTGAAACTGTCTTAGCGATTTGATTTGAAATTGTCTCATTGCTATTTGTTTATCAATAAAATTATGAAAAAAAATAAAAACAAAAAAATTATTCTAAGGTACACTCACTGTACTCCTCCCATCTTCTCTTCCTCCTACTCTCTCCTTGTCCTTATTCCTCTCATCCTGCCTACCCTCCTCATACTCTCTGTGTGTTTGTGCTTGTGGGATTTTTTTCTGGTTCTTTTTGTTTGGATTAAACTAACATTTATCACAGATCTTAAGTAAAAGATGTTACCTCCATAATGTGTATGATCTTCAACCAGTAAGTTCAAGGTTTACAAAAAATGAATCCTGATTTCCAATAATGCGAGAGAAAATTTTATCAGCAATCTACTTTTGGAGTCAAAACTGCAACTGTTCCAGAGTTCTGATCTGTTGGACTAATCTATCAAATCTTGGACTTAGCACATTTCCATAATTACTTGACCCAACTTTATGAAAATCAATCAATCTATCTCTCTCTCTCTCTCTCTCTCTCTCTCTCTCTCTCTCTCTCTCTCCCCTCCCTTCCCCTCCCTCTCTCTCCATTATTTTAAAAGTTACCTTCTCTTTTTACCTATTCCAGACATGAATCAACTGATAAATAACTCGGAGGTCCAATTTAATACAGAAAGTTTTACATATATGATAGATATCAGCTGTTTCTTTAGAAAACCTTAATAATAAATACACTGTTCAACAGGGTTATTGTGAAAGTTAAACAGTGCATTTAATCTTTAAAATAACTAAGATTGAGATAGTACTAGACAAATAGTTGCCGTTGTCTTCCAAGGGTTTTACATTGTCCATATTATCCTTGATCTTAGAGTTTGTTTCTTTACCATCAGATAAAGGTCTGCTGAACCTTAAAGTCAGGCACTGAGATACTTCCTTGAAATAAAATTTCCTCTATGTATTCTAAATCTCCAACATGTTGTAAGAAAACATAAATGAATTCTACCTTTGCAATAATTATCAAGTTCACACCATTATCATACTTCAATATTGGCACTTCATTGTCTTGATAACTTACCTGTTTGAAAGCCTGCATTGAGCAACTTTCTGCACTAAATTGGACTTCCAAGTTGTTTATGAGTTGATCCATATCTGGAGAAGATAAAAGGTAAAGATAACATTCAGAACAAGGTCTAGCCCACTGGATGCGTAAGTCTTCCATCTCTGCTTGGTTGCACCTGTATATACTGTAGCAACATAATTTTGTATGACTTAATAGATGATGAGAACTCACTGAAATATTATGATGTACTCTAAAAATCAAAATGGTACTGAATTATCTACTCATTTCCTCAAAACTATACAGGCAGATATATCAGTTTCTTCCACTCCATCTTCTCCAGACTTCCCTACATTCATACACATATCAGCATAGTTACATGGTATCCAAAATCCTTCCTACTTTGTTGAGTTCTTGCTTCAAGGATTTCTAAGCATTTGTATGACATGTTTATATATTGCAGACAAACTTCTCCAGAGAAGAACTTCGTCTATCTCTCTCTCTTAAATCTATGAGCTAGGTTAAGTTAATTTTTAAAAAGTCCCACTAAATCATTTCTTTCCCTTTCACAGTATCTGTTGTACCTTTTAGATTTTCATTACTGTTTCAAGTGCTCACACTAGCAAGCTAATATGATGTTTGCACATGTGGATCTGATTTATTTTACATACCAATATGGTTTCTAGGTGCTTCCATTTACCTACAAAAGCCTCAAATTTATCTGTTTTTATACCTGAATAGAACCCCATGTGAAAAATACCACATCTTCATTATCTATTCCTCAGTTGATAGGCATTTGGGTTGTCTACAAGATTTAGCTATGACAAATTTTGCTGCTATAAACATGGGGGCACATGTACCACTGTGGTTTAATGATTTCCATTCTTTTGGAAAAATACCTAGGAGAGGAATAGCTGGCTTGAATGAGATCTTCGATCCTAGCATTTTGGTTAACCTCCATACTGATTTCCATAATGGTTGTACCAGCCTACACTCCCACCAACAGTGGAGAAGGGTTCCTTTTTCCCCATACGCTCCAGCATTTGTTATTGATTGAATTCCTGATGGTAGCCTTTGTTGTTCAATGGATAGGAAAAACTGGGATGAGGAAAAGGACAAATGAAAGAAGGGAAAAAAGGTATTTAGATATATACGCAGAATAGTTTGGGTAATTATACTGTCAATTTCTACTAGTCTGAATTTACAATTTGTTCTGTTATATAACTATAGTTTTTGCTCCTATGATCTAACATACAAAACAATTAGTTACTAAATTTTTTTTAATTTCCACATTTAAATTGATATTAATATTGCTAATTTTAGTACTGTAACTAGGATGTCGTATCTGTCCTAACCACAGGTTTTCCACTGGGGAATAATATTGGAAAGCACTGAGGTAATAGCCTCAGCAAAGCCCTATAACAAAAGATAGGGGACAGTGTCAAAAAGAAACCAATAAACCACACTCAATCAAAAGGAAAGGCAGGATCTTGGGACAGACACAAACCAAGAAACTCTGACATACAGAACATATCCCAGAAGCACAGAAACTTTATAGAGTAGCTATAATACTATGATATAGTTTAAATATTATTAAACTTCAAAAAAATCACAGAACACAAAATAAAGAGTTCTTTGGAAATAGAAAATGAAAAGTGGAAGGAGAAAAATGCAATCTCAAGCCCCTAGCCCACTCAGAAAAAATCCAGGAGACAGGAGCATAGAAAAAATTGGAAGTCAAACATCTGAAATCTCTGAAATGATTTCAACTGGAATAAATAAACAACACCAAATGGGTACAGAGCAAATTGGATCAGAAATAATCTCTCAGATAAAGAGTGAAATGATAAATATAATGGAAGAAATACTGAGCATATAAAAAGAAGACATTGATAAAAACAGGACCATAGAAAAGTGATAGAAACCTTCAACAAAACAATATAGGAAAAAAATAGAATAAATGAAACATTGAAAAAGATATTCAGGAAAATAAAAATTACATTCAGAGTTGGCAAAACTGATTAAATGAAACTGAAGATGGAGCCAGCCTAATAGCTCAGCAGACTAAAGCACCTACTTAGGCAGATCATAGTGGCCAGGGTTCAATTCCTGGCATGCCCTACCAACCCCGCCCCCAGGGCATGCTGAAAGGGCAACTCAGATGGGGTGTGGTGACACACACCTGTAATCCCAGCACTTGGAAAGCTGTGAACAAGAGAATCACTATGAGTTGTATCTATGTAGTGAAGCCCTGAACATCCTGTAGATAATGAATGCCCTATACACAGAAAAAGAAAAAAAAAAGAGAAAGTGAAGACTGGATTCAACAACTTAGGAAGCCTCTGGGTGGGCCGGACTCTGGTGAGATGTGCCACTTGGCACCAGCATAGGCACAGACCTTGTGCTGGCAATGGTCCCACATTTTAAGAACTTAAGAGTACTCTTAGTAGCCATATTTGCCCATCACACAAAGGCACAAAGAATTTTCCTGGCACCTGGGCCAAACATTTAAGAAATTAGGAGGACTCTGGGAAGTTGGTGGGATCTTCACAAATCCAGGTAACATCCCCATCTGCACTGAAGCTTTGTTGATCATTGGCCAGTTGCCCCCACTAGCAGTGAGAGACTTGGAGAGCCCTAACCTACTCCACACTATAATGCGAACCTTAAAGATGCATGCCCAACTGCACTCACACAACTCCTAAGTCTGGGTGATTATTGGAAGCTTCAAAAATACCAAAATGCAGGAGCAAAATGCAATCTCAAACCATCATCCCTCCCAGAGCAAATCCATGAGACAAACACATACAAGAACTTGGAAGTCACACACCGGAAGTTTCTGAAATGATAGTTCTTTGCATGGCATTCTCAGGACCCTTTCTGCCCCGCTTTCTGGCTCTCTTGGGAAACCTCCACCCCTCCCACTCAGCCCAAGCTCAGGCCCCACGAGTGTGGTGGTGGGGAGCTCCTGTGCTCTACTGCACTGGTTGGATCTCCCTGGATCAAGAACAGGACAGCCTCATGAGCAAGACCTTCTGCCTGGTTCTCAGGTTTCCTGATAGAGAAGTTCCAGCCCTCTCTATCAGGAAACCTCCACCCTTCCCATTCAGCCCAAGCTCAGGCACAGGGAGTGCGGAGGCCAGCTCATGGGATCCCCTGCACTGGTTGGATCTCCCCAGATCAAGCCCAGGCCACCTCCTGACAGGAAGGCCTTCAGAGACACTGACCACAAGCTCCCCTAGTGAGCAAGAACTTCAGTGACACTCTCTGGACCGCAAGATCCATTCCAAGACCAGGCCCAGCTAGTGTGTTGGAGAGCTTCTGCATAACCCTAAGCCCCTGGGCAAGGGGCACAAGAGAGGGGCACCACAGGTTCACTTCCAAGGGCTGCAGCAGGAAGGAGCTGAACACAACAGCAAGACCCAAGCAAGGCAATAACTGGATAAACTCAAACTTAATAGATCTGCACTAGAATTTCAGTACGTGCTAAGGATATAACTGCACCAAAGTTCTACACCAAAGGTCAGAGGTCACTACTATTCAAAATGACAGAGAAGGAGCAAAATGCAATCTCAGGCCTTGAGCCCAATCAGAACAAGTGCAAAGGACACTAGCTCAGCTTAAATGTATGAATTAATAGAGTCAGAAGTAAAGAAGCACCAGCAGAAAGGAGTAGAGAAACACAGAACAGAATTAATTTCTGGAAAAAACAACAAATTTCTGAATACATAGCATCTGAAGTAAATAATCAAATACAGAAAAAAATGGAGGAAACCTGCCTTGAAAAAAATTCAGTAGGAAAAGAATTAATAACTGCTTCCAAAGAAGACATTAATAAAAAAATAGAGATTAGTAAAATGTCAGATTCTTTGAATGAGCAATACAGGAAAAAAAAACAGACTGCTTGAAGCAGAGACAAGGAGATATAGATGAAAATAAAATCTCAATCACAAGCCTGCAAAACCGTTTGAGTGAAAGTGAAGACACAGTTTCAGATCTTGAAGATTCTGGTGCAGCTATTGAAAAGATAAGAAAGGATCTCTTAAAACCAACAAGGATGCAAGAAAAAATAATTGATCACCTGCAAGACAATGCAAAGATGAACAATGTGAGACTAATAGGTATCTATGAGAAAGAATAAGTCAATACAAATGACATTACAAAAATATGGGCAGAAGTAATAGCAGAAAACTTCCCAAATATGAGGAAACAACCTGACATTCAGGTAACCAAACCACACAGAATGCCAAATAACTTCAGGCAATTAAAAACATATGGAGACATATAATAGTCAACAGCACAAGAAAAATATACTGAAAACCGCTAGAGAAAAGAAGCAGATGTGTTAAGGTTTGTGTCCAGGTGTCCCCCAAAAGCCTCATGTAGTCTTGGAGTGGCTTCTGGGGTTTGTGATTGATTACTGTGGGTGTGGTTGCTGCACCTGCTTGGGGCAGGTAATTTGCATTACAATGTAAGGAAGGAAGAGAAGTTAGCTGCTTGAGCTGCTGCTACCCCTCCCTTTGTGATCTTGTTCTTTGCCTCCGCCATGAAAGGTTGCTTTCTGCTGTGTGCTGCTCTGCCTTGGAGTCTGCTGACTATGGACTGAAACTTCCGGTAACTGTGAGCTAAATAAACCTTTCCTTCCATCATTTTGAGTGTCAGGTACTTGTCCCAGGAACGAGAGAAGAGTAACTAAGACAAGATGACAATCAAAGGAAAACCCATCAGAATTATGGCCGACTTCACTTCAAAAACCATGAAGGCAAGAAGAACATGGAGCAGAGTACTTCAAGTTCTCTATGAAAACAAATTCCAGCCCAGACTACTATACCCTGCAAAACTCTCTTTCAAATTTCATGGAGAAGGGAAATACTTCCATGACAAAGAACAACTAAAGAATTTCATGAGGACAAAGCCAACCCTACAGAGACTAAAGAAAGATGTTCTAGAAAGAGACTAAAATGATCAGAACTCTACCAACGAGAACAGAAGGAACGCACTAAATAACGAAAATAATTAAACACAGGACAAAAAGGAATAAACAACAGCAGGTACATGACATGTAAGTCGCAATTCAGCACATCTCACTTGTAACCATCAATGTAAATGGACTCAACTCAACAATTAAGAGAAATAGACTAGCACAGGGGATTAGGAAACAAAATCCAACAATATGCTGTATATAAGAAACACACTTAACTCATAAAGAAATTCAAGGCTGAATGTCAAAGGATGGAAAACAATACTAGAGGACCAGAACCTCAGAAAAAAGCACGGTTAACAGTCCTGTTTGAAGAAAGTCTCAATTTCAAACCAAGAATAATCAAATGAAATAAAGAAGGTCACTATATACTGGTTAGGGGAAAATTTCAAGAGGAAGGGGTAACAATCATAAATACATACAGACCCATAAAGGGAGCACCCAGCTATATAAGAAAAATCTTAATGGACATGAAAAATCTAATATCCATAACCACAAACTCAATAGGAGACCTTAAAACCCCCTTATGACAAAAACATAGGTCACCTAGAAAAAAATTAGCAAAGAAGCAGCAGAACTGATAAACAGCTTGGAACAAATGGAAGTGGTAGACATATACACAGTGCTCCAAACCACAGCTCAATACACATTTTTCTCAGCTGCACATGAGAAATCTTCTAAAATAGACCACATAACAGTCCATAGGTCAGGCTTAAGTAGATGAAAAACAATAGAAATTATCCCATGCATATTACCAGACCACACAGCAATGAAACTGGAAATAAACACAAGAAACAAAAAAGAAAAAGCCCTAAATACAGGGAAATTAAACAACACCCTATTCAGCAATCAATGGAGTACAGATGAAATTAAACAAGAAATTCAACATTATCTACGATTTCATGAAAATTAAACCACAACTCTCTAGAATTTATGTGATACGATGAAAGCACTTCTCAGACAGAAATACACAGCTGTGAACATACATAATAGGAAAACAGGATGGGAACAAATAAACACCATAATGCTGCATCTCCAACATCTAGAAAAGGAAGAGCATACCAAACCCAGAGCCCAAATACAGGAAGAAATCAAAAAGTTTAAAGCAGAAATTAATGTAATTGAGACGAAGAAAGCAGTTCAAAGAATTAACGAGTGAAAAAGTTGGTTTTTTAGAAAGGTTAAATAAAATTGATAAGCCCCTAGCTAACCTCATCAAAAAGACAAAACAAATTCACACACAAGCAATAAGGAGTGAAAAGGGTGTAATCACCACAAACCCAGGGGAAATTCAGAAGATCATCAATAGATACTTTGAGAATCTTTATGCTCACAGAATAGAAGACATAGAAGAAATGGACAGGTTCCTAGAAAGGTACAAATTACCAAAACAGAATCAAGAAGATATAACATCTCTCAATAACACAACAACAGCTAATGAAATACAAAATGTGACCAAAAGCATCAGACAAATAAAGGTCCAGATCCTGATGGATTCACAGCTGAACTCTACAAAAATTTTCGGAACATATAATTCCTACACTTGTCAAACTCTTCAATGAAATTGAAAAGGAAACAGTTCTCCCAATATCAATCCTGGAACCAAGTAGTATACTGATACCAAAAAATGGGAAAGAAACTACAAAAAAAAAAAGAATTAGAGGCGAATCTCCCTCAGGAATATAGATGCAAAACTTCTCAATAAAATCCTAGCAAATAGAATACATCAAATCATCAAGAAGATCATACACCATGACCAGGTAGGATTCATCCCAGGGATGCAAGGAGGGTTCAATACTCGAAAATCTATAAATGTAATTCACTGTATCAATAGAGTAAAATCTAAAAATCACATGATCATCTCAATTGATGCACAAAAGGCTTTTAACAAAGTCTAACACTCATTCATGTTCAAAGACCTAAAGAAAATTGGAATAGAAAGCCTCTAGTTAAATTTGATAAGAGCCATCTATGACAACCCAATGGCTAATATAACTGTAAAGGGGAAAAACTGAAATCTTTTACTCTAATCCACTACAAGACACAGATGTCCTCTGTCATCCCTCCTATTCAATACTGTTCAGGAATCATTAGCTAGAGCCATTAGAAAAGAGGAAGAAATAAAAGTAATAAGAATAGACAAAGAACAAGTTAAATTATCATTCTTTGCAAATGATATGATATTTTACCCAGAGGACACAAAAAACTCCACAAAGAAGAAACTAGAATTGATACACAAATTCAGTAGCATAGCAGGATACAAAGTCAATATCCAAAACTCCATAGCATTCCTATACACAGATAACAAACACAATTAAGAAACAATTTAGAGAAACAATACTTTTTACAATAGCACTGCTAAAAATGAAATACCTTGGAATTCATCTAATGAAAGAAGTCAAAGAACTTTTCAAGGAAAATTACAGTACTCTCAAAAAAGAGATCACAGATGATTTCAAAAAATGGAAAGATATTCCCTGCTTCTTGATAGGAAGAACCAACATAGTGATGATGGACATACTACCAAAATTACTGCACAGATTTAATTCAATCCCTATCAAACAACCACAAACATAACTGCCACACATGGAGAAATCATTCTTAAAATTTACTT
This sequence comes from Octodon degus, assembly GCF_000260255.1. NCBI lineage: Eukaryota > Metazoa > Chordata > Mammalia > Rodentia > Octodontidae > Octodon > Octodon degus. The sequence goes on from NW_004524936.1 coordinate 330,025, forward strand.
GTAATGAGAAAAGACCTAGAATAACAAAGGCAATCCTGGGCAAAAAAACAAGGCAGGAGGCATTATAATTTCTAACTTGAACATATACTACAAAGGTACTGTGATAAAATCACCATGGTATTTGCAAGAAAATAGACCAGGGGCCAATCCTAGCCCACGTCAAAGTGAGTGTGTGGGAGAGCTTTTGGCTAGCCTGTGCCAGCCCAGGCACAGCATGGGTGAGACCCACTTCCACCCTCTTGGAAACCCACACCCACTCCACAGCACCCACACCCACACCCCAGCCACCAAGTGAGAATTTCTGCCCCTTTGAGAGGACCGACAAATCCAGTCCTAGCCCAGGCCCAGTGAGTGTGTGGGAGAGCTTAAGGCTAACCCGCGCCAGCGGGACCTGCCTGTCCAAGCCCAAGTGCAGAGAGGGTGAGACCCTCTTCCACCCCCTTAGAACCCCCACACCCCACTGCTATGCAGTACAAAACACACCCAGTATACGCAGTGAGAATTTCAGCCAGGTTTTGGGGACTCCCATATCCAGTTTTAGCCCAGACCCTGTGAGTGTGTGGGAAAGCTTCCTCTCCCCCCTACTCCACCTTATCCCCTCCAGACACAGCGCAGGCTTGGCATACAAGCCTGGGGAGAAACCCTACAGCTGCAATCCCTGCAGAAAGAGTAGGAGACAAAGCCACCCAGCTACTCCAGGACTAGAACATCTTGACAGAGGGGCACAATAGGATAACTCCCAACAGCTGCAGCAGAAAGTAGCTGAGCACAGCAGTAAGATCCAAGCCAGGCACAGCTGGATAAATCCAAACTTTGTAGATCTGCACCTGAATTTCAGTAGGTGCTAACATTACAACTGCACCAAAGCTCTACAACAAAGGTCAGAAAACAGTGTTAAACAAAATGAAGAGAAGGAGCAAACTGCAATCTCAGACCCGAACTCCACCCATAACAAGTGCAGAGGACACTAACACAGAACAAATTGGGAATCACACAGCTGCTATCAATGAATCATCAACTTCTGAAATAAAGAAACAACTGCAAAAACTATAGAGGAACTCAGAGTGGAAATGAAGAAAGAAATCCCTGAATTAATAGCATCTGAAATGAAGAACCAAATGCAGAAACATATGGAGGAAACCCGATGCAAACACAGAACAAGTGCAGAGGACACTAGCTTCGTTCAAATGCATGAATTCATGGCGTTGATAGTAAATAAGCAACAGAAAAAAAGTATAAAGGACCTCAGAGCAAAATTCTTTTCTACTAGCTCAGCTCAAACATATGAATTAATAGCATCAAGGTAAATAAGCAAAAGAAGAAAGTTATAGAGGAACTCAGAGCAAAATTACTTTCTGAAATAAAAAAAGGACTCTGAACTCATAGCACCTGAAGTAAAGAATTAACTACAAGAACATAGGGAGGAAACAGAATCTGAAGAAAACACTGCACTAAAAGAATTAATAACTGCTTCTAAAAAAGACACTGATAAAAATACAGGAGATAAGAAACATGACAGATTCTTTGAATGAGCAATACAGGAAAAAAAATAGATCACATGAGCAGAGGCAAAGAGAAAATGATGAACTTAAAATCTCAATCATGAGCTGGGAAAACCATTTGTGTGAAAGTGAAGACAGAGATTCAGATTTTGAAGATGCTAGTGCAGCTAGTGAAAAGGTAAGAAAAGATCTCTTAAAAACAACTAGGATGCAGGAAAAAATAATTCACCACTTGCAAGATGATGAAATGATGAACAATGTGAGACTAACAGGTATTAATGACAAAGGAGTTCATACAAATAACATTTAAAAAATATGGGCAGAAGTAATAGCAGAAAATTTCCCAAATATGAGGAAACTATCTGACACTCAGTTATCTGAAGCATACAGAACGCCAAGTAACCTCAACCTAATTAAAAAAAAAACACTGAGACACATAATAGTCAAGATCCCAGAAAGTCAGCTCAAGAATAATATACTGAAAGCCAATAGAATAAAGAAGAGGATCACATTCAAAGGAAAACCCATCAGAATTACTGCCGACTTCTCTTCAAGAACCATGAAGGCAAGAAGAGCATGGAGCAGAGTACTTCAAGACCTCTAGGAAAACAAATTCCAGCCCATACTACTATACCCTGCAAAACTCATTTCCAAGTTTGATGGAGAACTGAAATACTTCCAATGCCAAAGCATAAAGAATTTCATGATGACAAAGCCAACCCTACATACACTATTGAAAGATGCACTAGAGAGGGACCAAAATGATAAAAACTCCAAGAATGAGATCAGAATCAACCAACTAAACAGGGCAAACAATTAAACACAGGAGAAAAAGTAGTAAATGATAACACCTAAATAACATGTCAATCATAAGTCAATACATCTCAATTATTATCAGCAATGTAAATGGACTCAATTCACCTATTAAGAGAAATAGACTGGCACAGGGTATTAGGAAACAAAAATCAACAATATGCTATATACAAGAAACACATTTAACTCATAAAGACATTGATAGGCTGAAAGTCAAAGGATGGAAAACAATACTGCAGGCAACAGCCCCTCAGAAAAAAGCAGGGGTAGCAATCCTATTCTCAGATAGTCTCAACTTCAAACCAATAATGATCAAGTGAAATAAAGAAGGCCACTATATATTATTTAGGGGAAAAATTCAAGAGGAAGAGGTAACACTCATCAATATGTATGCATCAAACATGGGAGCACCCAACTATATAAAGTAAATCTTAATGGGCATGAAAAAAATCTAATATTCAATACCACAATCTTAACAGGAGACCTTAACACCCCCTTATCCCAAAAAGGTAGGTCAACCAGACAAAAACTTAGCAAAGCAATAACAGAATTGAATGAGAGCTTGAAATACATGGAACTGGTGGACATATACAGAGTGTTCCACCCAAACACAGCTGAATA
>NW_004524936.1:333060-336472 GCF_000260255.1 Octodon degus
GAAAAAAAGGACTTGGTGGACATACACAGAGTGTTCCACCCAGACACAGCTGAATACACATTTTTCTCAGCTGCACATGGGTCATTTTCTAAAATAGACCACATACTGGTCCATAGGTCATGCTTAAGTATATGGAAGAAAAAAAATTATCCCATGAATATTATCTGACCAAAGTGCCATGAAAATGGAAATAAATGACAGAAAAAAAAAAAACTTAAATACACTGAAATTAAATGACACCCTACTCAGGAACCAATGGATCACTCATGAAATTAAACAAGAAATTCAACAATATCTACAATTCAAGGAAAATTCAACCACAACTAAACAGAATTTATGGGATACGAGGAAAGTAGTTCTCAGACGGAAATTCATAGCTGTGAACTCACACATAAGGAAAACAGAATGGGAACAAATACACTAATGCTGCACCTTCAACAACTACAACAGGAAAGGCAAGCCAAACCCAGAGCTCAGAGATGGGAAGAAATCATAGAGATTACAGCAGAAATTAATTCAACTGACAGGAAGAAAACAGTTCAAAAAATTAACAAAACAAAAGCTGATTCTTTGAAAGATTAAGTAAAATCGATAATCCCCTAGCTAACCTCATTAAAAAGACAAAACAAAAAATTCAAATACAAGCAATAAGGAATGGAAAGGGTGTAATTACCGCAGACCCAGTGGAAATTCAGAAGATTATCAATAGTTACTTTGAGAATAATTATACTCACAGAATGGAAGACACAGAAAAAACGGACAGATTCCTAGAAAGGTACAAATTACCAAAACAGAATCAACAAGACATAACCACTCTCAATAGCCAATAAAAGCCAATGAAATAAGAAATGTAATTTAAAAAAAACCTACTCACAAAGAAAACTCCAGGTGCAGATGAATTCACAGCTGAATTCTACAAGAAATTTACGAAAGATATAGTCCTTATACTCCTCAAACTCTTCAATGAAATTGAAAGGAAAGCAATTCTCCAAAAATCATTCCTGGAGGAAAGTATTATACTGCTACTAAAACCAGGGAAATACACAACTAAGAAACAAAACTACAGGCCAATCTCCCACATGAACGCAAAGAAAAAATCCCCAATAAACTCCTAGCAAATAGAACACAGCAAAACATCAAGAAGATCATAAACCATGACCAGGTAAGATTTATCCCAGGGATGCAAGCATGGTTTAATATTCAAAAATCTATAAATGTAATACATTATATCAATAAGCAAAAACTAAACAAATTTTGATTGTCTCAATTCATGCAGAAATGGATTTGGACAAACTTCAACACTCACTCATGTTCAAAGTCCTATAGAAAATTGGAATGGATGGCATCCAATTCAATCTGGTTAAAGCCATTTATGAAAACCCAACGGCTAACATAATTCTAAATGGGGAAAAACTGAAATCACTTACTCTTAGATCTGGTACACAACAAGGATATCCTCTATCACCACGCCTATTCAAAATAGTTCTAGAATCATTAGCTAGAGCCATTAGACAAGAGAAAAAAATAAAGGGATTAAGAATAGGTAAAAAAGTTAAATTATCCTTATTTGCAGATGACATGATACTTTACTTGAAAGACCCATGAAACTCCACGAAGAAGCTACTAGAATTACTACAGAAATTCAAGAGCATGGCAGGATACAAAGTGAATATTCAAAAGTCAGCATCATTCCTCTACACAGAAAAAAAAAACACACTGAGAGGTAAATTATAGAAACAATACCTTTTACAACAACACTGAGGAAAATGAAATACTTGCAATCAACTTAACCAAAGAAGACAAAGATCTTTTCAAGGAAAATTATACTAGTCTTAAAAAGAGATCATAGAGGCTTTCAGAAAATGGAAACATTTTCCATGTTCCTGGATAGGAACAACCAACATTGTGAAGATAGCTATACTCCTGTGCTAGTTGACACATTGTGTCAACTTGGCTGAATCAGTGTCCGATCCCCCCCTGCCTCCCCCCCCCCCCGCAGCTCTCAGCATGGGGTCTAGCCCTGCAGGTGGGCAGGGCCCAGGACTTGCAGGTGGGCAGGGCCCAGGACTTGAGAAAGGCAGGAAGCCGCCTCGCCCTGCTTCCGTGGAGAAGCCACAGTCTTTGGAGGAGCTTCATCTTTGCAGCAGGACCACTTTGGAGCTCCGATCTTCCCTGTGGAGCCCTGGTCTTGGCAGTCAGTGCAGAAGGAAGAGAGGCTTGATGGACACCACTGCAGCTGCTGCTCCTCCTCTGCTCTTCATTGTTTTCTGCCGCATGAACTGCTGTTGTTTGCCTTGGAGCCAGCGGAATATGGACTGAACACTCCAGTAACTGTGAGCTAAATAAACCTTTCCTTCCTTCATTATGAGTGTTGGCTATTTGTCCCAGTAATGAGTAAAAAGTAACTAAGACAACTCCAAAAATCACTGTACAGATTTAATGCAATCTCTATCAAACCACCACCAACATAACTTACACACTTAGAGAAATCATTCTCAAAATTTATCTGGAACCAGAAAAGACCTAGAATAGCAAAGGCAATTCTGGGCAATAAAGACAAGGCAGGAGGCATTACAATTCCTGACTTGAATTTATACTACAAGGCAACTGTGATAAACTCAGCACGGTACTGGCAACGAAATACACCTGAGGATCAGTGGAACAGACTTGTAGACACTGAAGCCTCTACGAACACATTCAGCCAGATTATCTTTGACAAAAAGGCCAAACATACTCACTGGAAGAAAGATTACCTCATTAACAAATGGTGCTGGAAAACATGGCTCTCTAAATGCCGAAAACTAAAACTTGACCCAGGTCTATCACCATGCACTAACGTACAATCAACATGGATTAAAGACTAAACATTAAAAGAGAAACACAAAATCTCCTGGAAGAGAATGTAGGAGGAACTCTTGAAGCCATAGGGGTAGGAAAAGAGTTCATGAACAAAAATCAAATTGCACGGGAAACACGTGAAAGAACGAACAACTGGTACCTGCTCTTATTGAGAAGTTTTTGCATGTCAAAAGAAATTGCCAACAAAGTGAAAAAACAACCCACAAATTTGGAAAAAATCATGACAAATAAGTACTCAGACAAAGGTCTGCTCTCTAGAATTTGTAAAGAAATAAAAATCACGAGGGTCCCATAATTTAAACACCCAGTCCAGAAATGGGCATCAAAGATGTAGACACACTTCTCAGAGGAAGAAATTAAAGGAGCAAATAAATATATGAAAAAATGTTCCACATCAATATCCATCGGTGAAATGCAAATTAAAACAACTTTGAGATATCATTTCACAGCAGAAAAAATGGCTATCATAAAGAAATCAACCAACAACAAATGTTGGAGAGGCTGTGGGGAAAAAGGAACCCTTCTCCACTGCTGGTGGGAATGTAGACTGGTG